>NC_091359.1:340000-417500 GCF_038502225.1 Cherax quadricarinatus | reverse complement strand
TTCATTACTACCACCATTGTCTTCACTACCACACCATTGTCTTCATTACTACCACCATTGTCTTCATTACTACTACCATTGTCTTCACTAACACCATTGTCTTCATCACTACCACCATTGTCTTCATTACTACCACCATTGTCTTCATACTAGCACTGTCTTCATCACTACCACCATTGTCTTCATCACTACCACACCATTGTTTTCATTACTACCACCATTGTCTTCATCACTACCACCATTGTCTTCACTACTACCATTGTCTTCATTACTACCACCATTGTCTTCACTAACACCATTGTCTTCATCACTACCACCATTGTCTTCATTACTACCACCATTGTCTTCACTACCACACCATTGTCTTCATTACTACCACCATTGTCTTCATTACTACTACCATTGTCTTCACTAACACCATTGTCTTCATCACTACCACCATTGTCTTCATTACTACCACAATTGTCTTCATTACTACCACCATTGTCTTCACTACCACACCATTTTCTTCATTACTACCACCATTGTCTTCATTACCACCATTGTCTTCATCACTACCACCATTGTCTTCACTACCACCATTGTCTTCATCACTACCACCATTGTCTTCATCACTAGCACCATTGTCTTCATCACTAACACCATTGTCTTCACTAACACCATTGTCTTCACTAGCACCATTGTCTTCATCACTACCACCATTGTCTTCATCACTACCACCATTGGCTTCATCACTACCACCATTGTCTTCATCTCTACCACCATTGTCTTCATCACTACCACCATTGTCTTCATCACTACCACCATTGTCTTCATCACTACCACCATTGTCTTCATCACTACCACCATTGTCTTCATCACTACCACCATTGTCTTCATCACTAACACCATTGTCTTCATCACTACCACCATTGTCTTCATCACTACCACCATTGTCTTCGTCACTACCACCATTGTCTTCACTACCATCATTGTCTTCACTACCACCATTGTCTTCATTACTACCACCAGTGTCTTAATTACCACCATTGTCTTCACTACCACCATTGTCTTCATCACTACCACCATTGTCTTCATCACTAGCATTATTGTCTTCATCACTACCACCATTGTCTTCATTACTACCACCATTGTCTTCATTACTACCACGATTGTCATCACTACCACCATTGTCTTCACTACCACACCATTGTCTTCATTACTACCACCATTGTCTTCATCACTACCACCATTGTCTTCACTACCACCATTGTCTTCATTACTACCACCATTGTCTTCACTAACACCATTGTCTTCATCACTACCACCATTGTCTTCATTACTACCACCATTAACTTCACTACCACACCATTGTCTTCATTACTACCACCATTGTCTTCATTACTACCACCATTGTCTTCACTACCACACCATTGTCTTCATTACTACCACCATTGTCTTCATTACTACCACCATTGTCTTCACTAACACCATTGGCTTCATCACTACCACCATTGTCTTCATTACTACCACCATTGTCTTCATTACTACCATCATTGTCTTCACTACCACACCATTTTCTTCATTACTACCACCATTGTCTTCACTACGATCATTGTCTTCATCACTACCATCATTGTCTTCATCACTACCACCATTGTATTCATCACAACCACCATTGTATTCATCACTACCACCATTGTCTTCATCACTAGCACCATTGGCTTCATCACTAACACCATTGTCTTCACTACCACCATTGTCTTCATCACTACCACCATTGTCTTCATCACTACCACCATTGGCCTCATCACTACCACCATTGTCTTCGTCACTACCACCATTGTCTTCACTAACACCATTGTCTTCATCACTACCACCACTGTCTTCATCACTACCACCATTGTCTTCATCACTACCACCATTGTCTTCATCACTAACACCATTGTCTTCATCACTACCACCATTGTGTTCATTACTACCACCATTGTCTTCATCACTACCACCATTGTCTTCACTACCACCATTGTCTTCACTACCACCATTGTCTTCATTACTACCACCATTGTCTTAACTACCACCATTGTCTTCACTACCACCATTGTCTTCATCACTACCACCATTGTCTTCATCACTACCACCCTTGTCTTCATCACTAACACCATTGTCTTCATCACTACCACCATTGTCTTCATCACTAACACCATTGTCTTCATCACTACCACCATTGTCTTCATTACTACCACCATTGTTTTCATCACTACCACCATTGTCTTCATTACTACCACCATTGTCATCACTACCACCATTGTCTTCATTACTACCACTATTGGCTTCATCACTACCACCATTGTCTTCACTACCACTACTGTCTTCATCACTACCACCATTGTCTTCATCACTACCACCATTGTCTTCACTACCACCATTGTCTTCACTACCACTACTGTCTTCATCACTACCACCATTGTCTTCACTACCACCATTGTCTTCACTACCACTACTGTCTTCACTTCCACCATTGTCATACCACCATTGTCATCACTACCACCATTGTCTTCATCACTACCACCCTTGTCTTCATCACTAACACCATTGTCTTCATCACTACCACCATTGTCTTCATCACTACCACCATTGTCTTCATCACTACCACCATTGGCTTCATCACTACCACCATTGTCATCACTACCATCACTGTCTTCATCGCTACCACCACTGTCTTTATCACTACCACCATTGTCTTCATCACTACCACCATTGTCTTCATCACTACCACCATTGTCTTCATCACTAGCACCATTGTCTTCATCACTACCACCATTGTCTTCATCACTTCCACCATTGTCTTCATCACTACCACCATTGTCTTCATCACCACCACCATTGTCTTCATCACTACCACCATTGTCATTACTACCACCATTGTCATTACTACCACCATTGTCTTCATCACTACCACCATTGTCATTACTACCACCATTGTCTTCATCACTACCACCATTGTCTTCATCACTACCACCATTGTCTTCATCACTACCACCATTGGCTTCATCACTACCACCATTGTCTTCATCACTACCACCATTGTCTTCATCACTACCACCATTGTCTTCATCACTACCACCATTGTCATTACTACCACCATTGTCTTCACTACCACCATTGTCACTACTACCACCATTGTCTTCATCACTACCACCATTGTCTTCATCACTACCACCATTGTCATTACTACCACCATTGTCTTCATCACTACCACCATTGTCTTCATCACTACCACCATTGGCTTCATCACTACCACCATTGTCATTACTACCACCATTATCTTCATCACTACCACCATTGTCTTCATCACTACCACCATTGGCTTCATCACTACCACCATTGTCTTCATCACTACCACCATTGTCTTCATCACTACCACCATTGTCTTCATCACTACCACCATTGTCTTCATCACTACCACCATTGTCATTACTACCACCATTGTCTTCATCACTACCACCATTGTCTTCATCACTACCACCATTGTCTTCATCACTACCACCATTGTCTTCATCACTACCACCATTGTCTTCATCACTACCACCATTGTCTTCATCACTACCACCACTGTCTTCCTTACAACTCTCTAAACTCACAAGTCTTGCAACAACTCAGAACTCACAAGACAACTTTCAACTCACACTTGACACCAACTCACAACTCACCAACAAACTCCTGCACTTGTCTTGGGTTTTAATGGACTCAGAGAAAACCCAACAGCCCTGAGGTCCTTAGGGCAAACTTCTCAATTTTCACTTCATTGATTTTCAAATGGGTGGGTGGGATGTGCAGGTGTGTTTAAGGCGGAGGAAGGTCGTGTTAGAATGCTAATTTGGTCCTTATGGTGTGAGTGAGGCGGGCAGAGCATCCTTTGTGTGGACCAGAGTGTGCAAGCCAGCACCACCACCAGCCCTTGCACCACCAGCACCAGCCCTTACACCACCACCACCAGCCCTTACACCACCACCACCAGCCCTTACACCACCACCACCAGCCCTTGCACCACCACCACCACCAGCCCTTACACCACCGCCAGCCCTTACGCCACCATGCCACCAGCCCATGCACCACAACCACCAGCCCTTGCACTACCAGCACCAGCCCTTACACCACTACCAGCCCTTACACCACCACCACCACCCCTTACACCACCACCACCACCCCTTACACCACCACGCCACTAGCCCTTACACCACCACCACAAGCCCTTACACCACCGGCAGGCCTTACACCAGCATCAGCAACAGTGTTTACACCAGCAGCTGTGCTCACACCAGGATCAGTATTCACTCCAGCTGTGCTCACACCAGCAGCATTGCTCACACCAGCAGCTGTTCTCACACCAGCAGCAGTGCTCACACCAGCAGCAGTGCTCACACCAGCAGCAGTGCTCACACCAGCAGCAGTGCTCACACCTGCAGCTGTGTTCACACCAGCAGCTGTGCTCTGATGATGTTCCTACCCTAGTGTCCCCCTGTGATGATGTCCCTACCCTAGTGTCCCCCTGTGATGATGTCTTTGCCCTAGTGTCCCCCTGTGATGATGTCCCTAACCTAGTGTCCCCCTGTGATGATGTCCCTACCCTGGTGTCCTCTAGTGATGATGTCTCTACCCTAGTGTCCCCCTGTGATGATGTCTTTGCCCTAGTGTCCCCCTGTGATGATGTCCTTACCCTAGTGTCCCCCTGTGATGATGTCCCTACCCTAGTGTCCCCCTGTGATGATGTCCCTACCCTAGTGTCCCCCTGTGATGATGTCCCTACCCTAGTGTCCCCCTGTGATGATGTCCCTAACCTAGTGTCCCCCTGTGATGATGTCCCTACCCCCTAGTGTCCCCCTGTGATGATGTCCCTACCCTAGTGTCCCCCTGTGATGATGTCCCTAACCTAGTGTCCCCCTGTGATGATGTCCTTACCCTAGTGTCCCCCTGTGATGATGTCCCTAACCTAGTGTCCCCCTGTGATGATGTCCCTACCCTAGTGTCCCCCTGTGATGATGTCCCTAACCTAGTGTCCCCCTATGATGTCCCCCTAGTGTCCCCCTGTGATGATGTCCCCTAGTGTCCCCCTGTGATGTGTCCCCCTAGTGTCCGCCTGTGATGATGTCCCTAACCTAGTGTCCCCCTATGATGTCCCCTAGTGTCCCCCTGTGATGATGTCCCCCTACCCTGTGTCCTCCCTAGTGATGATGTCCCTACCCTAGTGTCCCCCTGTGATGATGTCCCTACCCTGGTGTCCTCTAGTGATGATGTCCCTACCCTAGTGTCCCCTGTGATGTCCCTACCCTAGTGTCCCCCTGTGATGATGTCCCTAACCTAGTGTCCCCCTGTGATGATGTCCCTAACCTAGTGTCCCCCTGTGATATGTCCCTACCCTAGTGTCCCCCTGTGATGTCCCTAACCTAGTGTCCCCCTGTGATGATGTCCCTACCCTAGTGTCCCCTGTGATGTCCCTAACCTAGTGTCCCCCTGTGATGATGTCCCTACCCTAGTGTCCCCTGTGATGTCCCTAACCTAGTGTCCCCCTGTGATGATGTCCCTAACCTAGTGTCCCCCTGTGATGATGTCCCTACCCTAGTGTCCCCTGTGATGATGTCCCTACCCTAGTGTCCGCCTGTGATGATGTCCCTACCCTGGTGTCCCCTGTGATGATGTCCCTACCCTAGTGTCCCCCTGTGATGATGTCCCTACCCTAGTGTCCCCCTGTGATGATGTCCCTACCCTAGTGTCCCCCTGTGATGATGTCCCTACCCTAGTGTCCCCCTGTGATGATGTCCCTACCCTAGTGTCCCCTGTGATGATGTCCCTACCCTAGTGTCCCCCTGTGATGATGTCCCTACCCTAGTGTCCCCCTGTGATGATGTCCCTACCCTGGTGTCCCCTGTGATGATGTCCCTACCCTAGTGTCCCCCTGTGATGATGTCCCTACCCTAGTGTCCGCCTGTGATGATGTCCCTACCCTGGTGTCCCCTGTGATGATGTCCCTACCCTAGTGTCCCCCTGTGTGATGATGTCCCTATGTCCCTAGTGTCCCCCTGTGATGATGTCCCTAACCTAGTGTCCCCCTGTGATGATGGCCCTAACCTAGTGTCCCCTATGTGTCCCCCTGTGATGATGTCCCTACCCTAGTGTCCCCCTGTGATGATGTCCCTACCCTAGTGTCCCCCTGTGATGATGTCCCCCTACCCTACCCTGTGTCCCCCTGTGATGATGTCCCTACCCTATGATGTCCCTAACCTAGTGTCCCCCTGTGATGATGTCCCTACCCTAGTGTCCCCCTGTGATGATGTCCCTACCCTAGTGTCCCCCTGTGATGATGTCCCTACCCTAGTGTCCCCCTGTGATGATGTCCCTACCCTAGTGTCCCCCTGTGATGATGTCCCTACCCTAGTGTCCCCCTGTGATGATGTCCCTACCCTAGTGTCCCCCTGTGATGATGTCCCTACCCTAGTGTCCCCCTGTGATGATGTCCCTACCCTAGTGTCCCCCTGTGATGATGTCCCTACCCTATTGTCCCCCTGCGATGATGTCCCTACCCTAGTGTCCCCCTGCTATGATGTCCCTACCCTAGTTTCCCCCTGTGATGATGTCCCTACCCTGTTGTCCTCCAGTGATGGTGTCCCTACCCTAGTATTCCCCTGTGATGATGTCCCTACCCTAGTGTCCCCCTGTGATGTCCCTACCCTAGTATTCCCCTGTGATGATGTCCCTACCCTAGTGTCCCCCTGTGATGATGTCCCTACCCTAGTGTCCCCCTGTGATGATGTCCCTACCCTAGTGTCCCCCTGTGATGATGTCCCTACCCTAGTGTCCCCCTGTGATGATGTCCCTACCCTAGTGTCCCCCTGTGATGATGTCCCTACCCTAGTGTCCCCCTGTGATGATGTCCCTACCCTAGTGTCCCCTGTGATGTCCCTACCCTAGTGTCCCCTGTGATGATGTCCCTACCCTAGTGTCCGCCTGTGATGATGTCCCTGTGATGATGTTCCTACCCTAGTGTCCCCCTGTGATGATGTCCCTACCCTAGTGTCCCCCTGTGATGATGTCCCTACCCTAGTGTCCCCCTGTGATGATGTCCCTACCCTAGTGTCCCCCTGTGATGATGTCCCTACCCTAGTGTCCGCCTGTGATGATGTCCCTACCCTGGTGTCCCCTGTGATGATGTCCCTACCCTAGTGTCCCCCTGTGATGATGTCCCTACCCTGGTGTCCTCTAGTGATGATGTCCTAGTGATGATGTCCCTACCCTGGTGTCCGCCTGTGATGATGTCCCTACCCTGGTGTCCCCTGTGATGATGTCCCTACCCTAGTGTCCCCCTGTGATGATGTCCCTACCCTAGTGTCCGCCTGTGATGATGTCCCTACCCTGGTGTCCTCTAGTGATGATGTCCCTACCCTAGTGTCCGCCTGTGATGATGTCCCTACCCTGGTGTCCGCCTGTGATGATGTCCCTACCCTGGTGTCCCCTGTGATGATGTCCCTACCCTAGTGTCCCCCTGTGATGATGTCCCTACCCTAGTGTCCGCCTGTGATGATGTCCCTACCCTGGTGTCCTCTAGTGATGATGTCCCTACCCTGGTGTCCTCTAGTGATGATGTCCCTACCCTAGTGTCCGCCTGTGATGATGTCCCTACCCTGGTGTCCCCTGTGATGATGTCCCTACCCTGGTGTCCCCTGTGATGATGTCCCTACCCTGGTGTCCCCTGTGATGATGTCCCTACCCTAGTGTCCCCCTGTGATGATGTCCCTACCCTAGTGTCCCCCTGTGATGATGTCCCTACCCTAGTGTCCCCCTGTGATGATGTCCCTACCCTCGTGATGATGTCCCTACCCTGTGTCCTCTAGTGATGATGTCCCTACCCTAGTGTCCCCCTGTGATGATGTCCCTACCCTGGTGTCCGCCTGTGATGATGTCCCTACCCTGGTGTCCGCCTGTGATGATGTCCCTACCCTGGTGTCCTCTAGTGATGATGTCCCTACCCTAGTGTCCCCTGTGATGTCCCTAACCTAGTGTCCCCCTGTGATATGTCCCTACCCTAGTGTCCCCCTGTGATGTCCCTACCCTAGTGTCCCTCTGTGATGATGTCCCTACCTTAGTGTCCCCCTGTGATGATGTCCCTACCCTATTGTCCCCCTGCGATGATGTCCCTACCCTAGTGTCCCCCTGCTATGATGTCCCTACCCTAGTTTCCCCCTGTGATGATGTCCCTACCTTAGTGTCCCCCTGTGATGACGTCCCTACCCTAGTGTTCCCCTGTGATGATGTCCCTACCCTAGTGTCCCCCTGTGATGATGTCCCTACCCTAGTGTCCCCCTGTGATGATGTCCCTACCCTCCCTCCCCCCTCCCCTCCCCCCCCCACACACATACGTGGAGGAAGGCAGACTAGTGTATGTGTTATTGGAGGCTACCCTCCCCTCCCCCCCCCCACACACATACGTTGAGGAAGGCAGACTAGTGTTTGTGTTATTGGCGGCTACCCCCCCCTGCCCCCCCCACACACATACGTGGAGGAAGGCAGACTAGTGTATGTGTTATTGGAGGCTACCCTCCCCTCCCCCCCCCCACACACATACGTGGAGGAAGGCAGACTAGTGTATGTGTTATTGGAGGCTACCCTCCCCTCCCCCCCCCCACACACACATACGTGGAGGAAGGCAGACTAGTGTATGTGTTATTGGAGGCTACCCTCCCCTCCCCCCCCCACACACACATACGTGGAGGAAGGCAGACTAGTGTATGTGTTATTGGAGGCTACCCTCCCCTCCCCCCCCCCACACACATACGTGGAGGAAGGCAGACTAGTGTATGTGTTATTGGAGGCTACCACATGATGACTCTGAGATATTTATCTTTGATTTTGTTGCAGGTGAGAGTGAATCACAAGAGTTGGGTGGAGGCGAGAGTGGTAGAGGTCACGAGAGTGGGTCAGCACTACACTCATCTGATAGCTCTCAACAACAACATACTGCATACTTCAACAAGGACTCACTCACCGCTGACTTCCATGTTGTCGCTTCAAACTTCCAGGTAAGTTGGTCTGTCTTAGCACCTGAAGTGCATGTGTAATCACCTATATGTAGTTCCAGGGGTCGACTCTTTGTACTCACCTACTCACCTAATTGTGGTTGCAGGGGTCGAGACTCAGCTCCTGGCCCAGCCTCTTCACCGACCGCTACTATGTCCTCTCTCCCCCTGCTCCATGAGCTTTATCATACCTCGTCTTAAAACTATGTATAGTTCCTGCCTCCACTACATCGCTTGCCAGACTATTCCACTTCCTAACTACTCTATGACTGAAGAAATACTTCCTAACATCCCTTTGACTCATCTGAGTCTTCAGCTTCCAATTGTGACCCCTTGTTTCTGTGTCCCATCTCTGGAACATTGTGTGTGTGTGTGTGTGTGTGTGTGTGTGTGTGTGTGTGTGTTGTTTGTTTTATCCTTCCTCAGCTCATTGTTCTCTTTAAAGTGTGCCATCTACAACCGTCAGCTAACTCCCAGGTACCTGTTTACTGCTAGGAGAACAAGGGGGGCCCCCTCAGGATTGAATCCGGGTTCTACTGTTGTGAGCCACTGTGTTACTAACCCATGATGTCAGAGCTGACCCACACTGTTACTAACCCATGATGTCAGAGCTGACCCACACTGTTACTAACCCATGATGTCAGAGCTGACCCACACTGTTACTAACCCATGCTGTCAGAGCTGACCCACACTGTTACTAACCCATGATGTCAGAGCTGACCCACACTGTGTTACTAACCCATGATGTCATCCTTCCTCAGCTCATTGTTCTCTTTAAAGTATATGACCACACCCCAGGATGCCATCTACAACCGTCAGCTAACTCCCAGGTACCTGTTTACTGCTAGGAGAACAAGGGGGGCCCCCTCAGGATTGAATCCGGGTTCTACTGTTGTGAGCCACTGTGTTACTAACCCATGATGTCAGAGCTGACCCACACTGTTACTAACCCATGATGTCAGAGCTGACCCACACTGTTACTAACCCATGATGTCAGAGCTGACCCACACTGTTACTAACCCATGATGTCAGAGCTGACCCACACTGTTACTAACCCATGATGTCAGAGCTGACCCACACTGTTACTAACCCATGATGTCAGAGCTGACCCACACTGTTACTAACCCATGATGTCAGAGCTGAGCTGTCAGAGCTGACCCACACTGTTACTAACCCATGATGTCAGAGCTGACCCACACTGTGTTACTAACCCATGATGTCAGAGCTGACCCACACTGTGTTACTAACCCATGCTGTCAGAGCTGACCCACACTGTTACTAACCCATGATGTCAGAGCTGACCCACACTGTGTTACTAACCCATGATGTCAGAGCTGACCCACACTGTGATGTCACTAACCCATGATGTCAGAGCTGACCCACACTGTTACTAACCCATGTGTACTAACCCATGATGTCAGAGCTGACCCACACTGTTACTAACCCATGATGTCAGAGCTGACCCACACTGTTACTAACCCATGATGTCAGAGCTGACCCACACTGTTACTAACCCATGATGTCAGAGCTGACCCACACTGTTACTAACCCATGATGTCAGAGCTGACCCACACTGTTACTAACCCATGATGTCAGAGCTGACCCACACTGTGTTACTAACCCATGATGTCAGAGCTGACCCACACTGTGTTACTAACCCATGATGTCAGAGCTGACCCACACTGTGTTACTAACCCATGCTGTCAGAGCTGACCCACACTGTTACTAACCCATGATGTCAGAGCTGACCCACACTGTTACTAACCCATGATGTCAGAGCTGACCCACACTGTGTCAGAGCTGACCCACACAGTGTTACTAACCCATGATGTCAGAGCTGACCCACACTGTTACTAACCCATGATGTCAGAGCTGACCCACACTGTTACTAACCCATGATGTCAGAGCTAACACCTATGATGTCAGAGCTGACCCACACTGTTACTAACCCATGATGTCAGAGCTGACCCACACTGTTACTAACCCATGATGTCAGAGCTGACCCACACTGTTACTAACCCATGATGTCAGAGCTGACCCACACTGTTACTAACCCATGATGTCAGAGCTGACCCACACTGTTACTAACCCATGATGTCAGAGCTGACCCACACTGTTACTAACCCATGATGTCAGAGCTGACCCACACTGTTACTAACCCATGCTGTCAGAGCTGACCCACACTGTTACTAACCCACACTGTGTTACTAACCCATGATGTCAGAGCTGACCCACACTGTGTTACTAACCCATGCTGTCAGAGCTGACCCACACTGTTACTAACCCATGATGTCAGAGCTGACCCACACTGTGTTACTAACCCATGATGTCAGAGCTGACCCACACTGTGTTACTAACCCATGATGTCAGAGCTGACCCACACTGTGTTACTAACCCATGATGTCAGAGCTGACCCACACTGTTACTAACCCATGATGTCAGAGCTGACCCACACTGTTACTAACCCATGATGTCAGAGCTGACCCACACTGTTACTAACCCATGATGTCAGAGCTGACCCACACTGTTACTAACCCATGATGTCAGAGCTGACCCACACTGTTACTAACCCATGATGTCAGAGCTGACCCACACTGTTACTAACCCATGATGTCAGAGCTGACCCACACTGTTACTAACCCATGATGTCAGAGCTGACCCACACTGTTACTAACCCATGATGTCAGAGCTGACCCACACTGTGTTACTAACCCATGATGTCAGAGCTGACCCACACTGTTACTAACCCATGTCAGAGCTGACCCACTCTGTTACTAACCCATGAGTCAGAGCTGACCCACACTGTTACTAACCCATGATGTCAGAGCTGACCCACACTGTTACTAACCCATGATGTCAGAGCTGACCCACACTGTTACTAACCCATGATGTCAGAGCTGACCCACACTGTTACTAACCCATGATGTCAGAGCTGACCCACACTGTTACTAACCCATGATGTCAGAGCTGACCCACACTGTTACTAACCCATGATGTCAGAGCTGACCCACACTGTGTTACTAACCCATGATGTCAGAGCTGACCCACACTGTTACTAACCCATGATGTCAGAGCTGACCCACACTGTTACTAACCCATGATGTCAGAGCTGACCCACACTGTTACTAACCCATGATGTCAGAGCTGACCCACACTGTTACTAACCCATGATGTCAGAGCTGACCCACACTGTTACTAACCCATGATGTCAGAGCTGACCCACACTGTTACTAACCCATGATGTCAGAGCTGACCCACACTGTTACTAACCCATGATGTCAGAGCTGACCCACACTGTTACTAACCCATGATGTCAGAGCTGACCCACACTGTGTTACTAACCCATGATGTCAGAGCTGACCCACACTGTTACTAACCCATGATGTCAGAGCTGAACACTGTTACTATGATGTCAGAGCTGACCCACACTGTTACTAACCCATGTGTACTAACCCATGATGTCAGAGCTGACCCACACTGTTACTAACCCATGATGTCAGAGCTGACCCACACTGTGTTACTAACCCATGATGTCAGAGGCTTCAGAAATTAATTTGATCAAACTTACATTTTCGACGCTTGAAGTACCTCTCTTATTCTCATACATCAAACATTTTTCACGAAAAGTTATCAGTTTTGCTAGATTACATTTGCTAGATTGTTTTATTGTCTTTTTGTGTTTTAATTTGTACACTTGGAAATATGCAATAATTTTGAAGAACGATGGTGAATTGGCGAAAATTTTTATCTTGGATAAGATGTTTATTGTGCTTATTATAATGTGTTGTTTATCTTGTGTCTTAAGAGTATCTCAGTCATATTGTAGGCTGTCCCACTGGCACTTATTGTCTTCTTCTAGTTCATCAATGTAGAACATTCAAAAATAATAACTATTGGATGTGCTGTTTGACTACCGCCCACAGGATTGGTATGAGGTACATAATAAAAATATTAATCCTGATGTGTTGCTAAGTGAATGATCTTGCCTCAGATGTATATCATTAACTTTCCTCTAATATGTGTGGCGCCTCTCACCTATGCGTCTATCTACCTGTATAGTTTTCGTATAATTACTTGCTGGTTGGAAATATTGACAACTAAAACGGACATTGAAGATTAAACTAGATGTTTAGTCCTTGCTGAAGCATTTTTAAAATCACGAGTGGCCAAGTAATAATGAAAGACGTCTTGCATTATCTCCCGTTTGTAGATTAGTTGTAATTACTTGTGAACGTATAGTAATTAATTATTTTATTATTAAGTTTATGTTGTGTACAGGAGACGCCAGATGCTGGGGAGAGCTGGGGTGGAGGGCGAGGCAACACTCACACACACGACTGCAACGAGAAAGACATCACAGTATGTATCAACCTGCTCGCGGTCCTCACCAATAAGGACCTCGGGTTTGCTGCCTCCGTAGACGAGCTTAACAGAATGTGTCCGTGAGTTGAGGTCGTTACTCTTCACTGATAGTATTGTGATGTTGATGTTTGGTGTCGAGTTATTAACTACAGACTGTATAGACAGTGTTCATATGTGTGAGTTTAAGACCTACAGTCACCATGGAACCAATGTTAACCACTTGTATAATTGAGTATATTGGCTACAAGTGATCAGAGTAATGACCACCTGTGTTGGTGTGTGAGTATAATGACTACAAATGACCAGAGAGAGAGTAATGACCACCTGTGTTGGTGTCCACAGAGTATTACTCAACGGGTTGCAGTGCATCGACAACTACACGAGGAGATGTCTGACACAGAAGCACCGGGAGTATTTCAACAAGTTGTATGCTGGCACTATCCATGTCATCAAGGACCTGTGTAACACTAAGGGCAGCTACCAGCAAGGTTAGTGATCAAGGACCTATGTAACACCACTACCAGCAAGGTTAATCAAGGACCTGTGGAACACCACTGGCAGGTACCAGCAAGGTTAATCAAGGACCTGTGGAACACCACTGGCAGGTACCAGCAAGGTGACAGTTTAGGGTTATAAGTTTTTTACTTTTTTCCAAATAAAACATCTCCTGTGCCATAAATCGATGAACTTTTGTTTAATAACATTGAAAAAGCCCCTAATTCCTCTCAGCTTTCAAGAAAGGTCACCGCTAAATAAAAACTATGAGTCACCATATATCTGCGTTACTACTCATAAGTAGCAACTCAGGAAAGTACTAATTGGCAACTCAGATTAATGAAAAATATTTATAAGAATAATAATAAGAGAAGAGGATTAGCAAACCACAATTTATCAGTTGTCAGCATCACGTTCTGGACAGGATTCTACGTTTGGTAATGGATGAAAATCTTGGTGCTAAAACCAGTTCTCCAAACATCAAGTATCCGTTTGTATCCCAACTGGTGAAGAATTATGAGACAGTTTGTTAATGGGACAGAAGAGATCCTCCATAAATCAGGATGGAGAGATGATATGAAGTTTTTGTACCATCTAACACGAGTGTTTAGATTCCTTGAAGAAAAAGGTCACTTTCCTTTGATTAACTTTCAGAAAATTCCAAACAGCAGCAGTGCGAGGTGGAATTCAAGAGCCATTCTTGGTATTCTTGTATTGATTCTTATACCTACAAGACGGAAGACTTTGCAGAAGATATGCAGATTCATTTAATACACCTGGATAGATTATTGGTTTACTGATCAGATGAACGATGAAAATGACTTCAAGAATTTGTCAGAAATGTTGAAACCTACAAAAAAGCACTGAACTCATTGAAAAATCAGTGGAAGCAGGAGCCGTCTGCACTCAATATACCGAGAAGTAATCAGTGTGCTAAACGTTCAATCAGAGTTATGCAGGAACTGTATGCTGCCTGCAGGAACAAAATCCAATTGCAGTAACTAGTAATATATGTACAAACATGATAATGATGTCGTTGTAAGCTGTTTTATTTGTTATTAATATTACATCCAATATGCATTCAAGTTACTTGTTTTAGTTGGTTTTTTTTCATTTAGGGGCGGCATTTTCTAAAAATATATTAAAATAAAAGGTAATTTCTTTGCTTTTAGGCAAAAGTTCATCTGATTAAGGTACAGGAATGTTACGCTGTACAAAAAGTTGTAACCCTAGTGAGCATAAGCTCACTTACTTGCCCTAACCAGCGTTAGTCTTCTCCTTCTGTCATTTAGTCAGCCTACAGTCAACCGGCATAATTGGTTCCTGGTTGCTGGGACCGTAATTTACCTACTCTTAAAACTGTGTATGGAGTTTGTCTCCCGCAATGCTGCCTTCACTTACATCTGGACACTAAAAAAGTATTTCCAACAATCATTTTGCTTATTAACTTCCAGCTATACACTTTCCCTATAATTTTGTTTGTTTTATAGGTTATAATCATGTCTCTGAACGTGTTAGACTCTGGTTTATGAACGTGTTAGACTCTGGTTTATGAACGTGTTAGACTCTGGTTTATGAACGTGTTAGACTCGTGTATGAACGTGTTAGACTCTGGTGTATGAACGTGTTAGACTCTGGTGTATGAACGTGTTAGACTCTGGTTTATGAACGTGTTAGACTCTGGTTTATGAACGTGTTAGACTCTGGTGTATGAACGTGTTAGACTCTGGTGTATGAACGTGTTAGACTCTGGTTTATGAACGTGTTAGACTCTGGTGTATGAACGTGTTAGACTCTGGTTTATGAACGTGTTAGACTCTGGTTTATGAACGTGTTAGACTCTGGTTTATGAACGTGTTAGACTCTGGTGTATGAACGTGTTAGATTCTGGTGTATGAACGTGTTAGACTCTGGTTTATGAACGTGTTAGACTCTGGTGTATGAACGTGTTAGACTGGTTTATGAACGTGTTAGACTCTGGTTTATGAACGTGTTAGACTCTGGTGTATGAACGTGTTAGACTCTGGTTTATGAACGTGTTAGACTCTGATGTATGAACGTGTTAGATTCTGGTGTATGAACGTGTTAGACTCTGGTTTATGAACGTGTTAGACTCTGGTGTACGAACGTGTTAGACTCTGGTTTATGAACGTGTTAGACTCTGGTGTATGAACGTGTTAGACTCTGGTTTATGAACGTGTTAGACTCTGGTGTATGAACGTGTTAGACTCTGGTGTATGAACGTGTTAGACTCTGGTGTATGAACCTGTTAGACTCTGGTGTATGAACGTGTTAGACTCTGGTTTATGAACGTGTTAGACTCTGGTGTATGAACGTGTTAGACTCTGGTGTATGAACGTGTTAGACTCTGGTGTATGAACCTGTTAGACTCTGGTGTATGAACGTGTTAGACTCTGGTTTATGAATGAACGTAGTAGTAGTAGTAGTAGTAGTGACACTACTACTACTACTACTACTACTACTACTACTACTACTACTACTACTACTACTACCACTAGTACTGCACCTCACTCTGAGCCTATATATACCCTCTGTGTCCATGTATTGTTTGTAATGGCTTGATAAAGTTCCTGGAGAGCGAAACGTTGCCACAATAAAATGTCACATTAGTTGCACTTGTGTCCTTTTACTTGTTAGACTCTGGTTTATGAAAGTGTTAGATTGGTTTATGAACCTGTTAGACTCTAGTTTCTGAACTTATTAGACTAGTTTCTGAACGTGTTAGACTCTAGTTTCTGAACGTGTTAGACTCTAGTTTCTGAACGTGTTAGACTAGTTTCTGAACGTATTAGACTCTGGTTTCTGAACGTGTTAGATTCTAGTTTCTGAACGTGTTAGACTCTGGTTTCTGAACGTGTTAGACTCTGGTTTCTGAACGTGTTAGACTCTAGTTTCTGAACGTGTTAGACTCTGGTTTCTGAACGTGTTTACCAGGTCAGTGACTGTGTGTAATTACCAAATGGAATTTTGGCTGTGAAATAAGCTTTTAATTTTCCAGCGAGTAACGTGAAACAGAAATGTTCAGTATATGTATGAACCAGTGTTCAATATAGGCATGAACCCGTGTTCAATATGAACCCGTGTATGTACCGATATTCAGCTCAACTTATCTTCCCTCTGTTGAAGATATGTATGTGTGTGGCACATTTGTGTGTACTTTCCAGGCTTAATCTTTTATTCTTGTTACATCTCTTAGTATAGGCCTGGTCACAGAGCGGGCCGCGGGGGCGGTGACCCCCGGAACTCTCTCCAGGTAATAGTGAATATTGTTCTTCTCTACCTTGTGTCAGTTTGACTGCAAACACAAGAAAAACCAGTGTGGTATAAACCTTGGTGATACATATCCACAAATTGATTTATTAAAATAAAGCTTGTCAGAGTGACAAGCTTTATTTTAATAAATCCCATCAATGGTAAAGGTGTGAAGCCGATCAGTCGAAGCATTCTTCAGCAATGCCAACTATTCCCAAGTTTTTTAACCGTTTTAGTAAAGTTTTAAATTTGCAGCTACTCAGACTAAACTTATGAGGTATTATTATCTTTCTTATTGACTTGTTTCGTCAGTAATAATAATAATAATAATAATAATAATAATAATAATAATAATAATACACTGGGAGAGAGAGAGAGAGAGAGAGAGAGAGAGAGAGAGAGAGAGAGAGAGAGAGAGAGAGACCACAACACTTCCCTCTCTTATCTGATAATATTGAACAATATAACTTCTACAAATTGCTTATAACATTTATAGAGAAGGCAAATATAGAGACAATACTGTTTCCTGAATACAGTGGAATTAATTTTTACGTTTGTGTGTGTACTCGCCTACATGTGGCTGCGGGGGTCGAGTTTTAGCTTCAGGACTAGTCTTGTTGCAAACCGTTACACTTGCTCTAATTTCTTGACGTGCTTGAGCAGGTGTAGGTTCCATACTGGTGCTGCATACTCGAACATGGGCCTGACGTTCACGGTGTATAGTGTTGTGAATGACTCCTTAGATGTCAGAATGCTGTTCTTAGGCTTGCCAAACACCCATATGCTGCAGCAGTTGTTTGGTTGATGTTCGCCTCGAGGGATGTGCTTGGTATGATACTCACCCCAGGATTCTTCTCCTTGAGTGGGGTTTGCAGCCTTTGGGCCCCGAGCCTGTAGTCAGTCTGAGGTCTTCTTTGTCCTTCCCCAAGCTTCATAATTTTATACTTGTTGGAGTTAAACTCCGGGAGTCAATTGTCAGACCACGCTTGTAGCCTGTTTCCATTTGTAGCCTTTCTGGTCCTTGCCCGTTTGTATTCTCCTATTAGTTTCACGTCGTCTGTAAACAGGGACACCTCTGACTATTCCTTCTGTCATGTCATTCACGCATACAAGAGACAACACCGGCCCTTGTGGAACCTCAATCGACACATGCACCCATTCCAATTCCTTGATATATACTATCACTCGTTGTTTCCTCCCCGTCAGGTATTTTCTTATCCATTGCAGTGTTTTTCCCGTTGTTTCTGCCTGCTACTCTAGCTTTTGTACTAGTCTCTTGTGCAGTTCTGTGTCAAAAGCCTTCTTACAGTCCAGTAAAATGCAGTCTACCCATCCCTCTATCTCCTATCTTACTTCTTTTACCTTCTCGTAAAACTCCAGTGGGTTTGAAACAGGATTTTCCATCCCTGAAGCCGTGCTGGTTATCATGTATGAACCCACTCCTATAAAGGTGCTCCGCCACTCTGCTGACAGTTTTCTCCATAACTTTACATGCTATATACATGTCAGTGACACTGGTCTCTAGCTTAATGCAACCTGTCTCCTTTAAAATTGGGACTACATTTGTAGGGTTAGATTTTTGTGAGAGGCTGCTGTGAGGATAGTGTTTGTGCTGGGGACTGTGGGTGTGGACTGTGGTTTGTTTTGGGTTATTGTGCTTGGTTGGGTACTAAGCAAATTTCCTAAATTTCCTAAATTTGCTTGTAACAGATAAATGAACTGTAGATATGTATATATAAATCCAAATTAACACCTGTTAACCCTTTTGGGGCCTAGTTCCTAGGCCTTTTGTGTATCCATATGCTCTTGCGCTACCGTCCACAGGATGGATATGGAGTGCACAATAAACTAACCACTTCGGTGGCAAAATCTAATCTAAAAATCTTGGGAGGGGGCTAGAGGTTGAGGGGGTTTTGTGGGTAGTTGTGCTTGATTTGATTGGGTGACTTTTACCGTCGACTCTGAAAATTTGTCATCTGGGACATGTCCTCTCTTGTTATTGTGATGATATTTTTAATGTGAGTCCTCCTCCTGTTGTCTCTCTCTGTAAATCATCACTTCAGCCTCCTGAAGCCTGCGAATAATCAGTGACCTCTCTCTCTCTTCCTCTCATTTCCTTTCCCTCAGTATCGCTGCATCCGATTTTATCATCTTCGCTGTTTCCGATGTCTCTTGGAATCTCTTGTGGCCTGATAACACTTCGGTAAAGATCTTCGTAGCTCCTCACCCTCCTTCAGTCCCCTCGCTGGCCACTGCTCTTCCTGTTTCCATCTCCCTCCTTTCCTTCCTCCGCTTCATTTCCTGCTTCAGTGTGGTGGTAGTCATGGTGGTGGTGGTGGTGGTAATGGTGGTGGTGGTGGTAGTCATGGTAATGGTGATGGTGGTGGTAATGGTGATGGTGGTGGTAATGGTGGTGGTGGTGATGGTAGAGGTGGTGATAAGATAAGATGGTGGTGGTAGTAATAGTGGTAATGGTGGTGGTGGTGGTAGTGATGCTGGTGGTAATGGTGATGGTGGTGGTGGTGGTGCACAGTACTGATCACCAGTGTGGTGGTGGTACAGAGAAGGGACACAGTACTTGACAGGACACAGTACTTGACAGGACACAGTACTTGATAGGACACAGCACTTGACAGGACACAGCATGACAGGACAGGACACAGTACTTGAGAGGACACAGTACGTGACAGGACACAGCACAACAGGTCACAGTACTTGACAGGACACAGCACTTGACAGGACACAGTACTTGACAGGACACAGTACTTTACAGAACACAGTACTTGACCAGACACAGCACTTGACAGGACACAGCACTTGACAGGACACAGTACTTGATAGGACACAGCACAACAGAACACAGTACTTGACAACACACAGCACTTGACAGGACTCAGTACTTGACAGGACACAGTACTTAACAGGACACAGTACTTAACAGGACACAGTATTTGACAGGACGTAGTACTTGACAGGACACAGAACTTGACAAGACACAGTACTTGACAGGACACAGCACTTGACAGGACACAGCGTTTGACAGGACATAGTATTTGACAGGACACACCACTTGACAGGACACAGTACTTGACAAGACACAACGCTTGACAGGACACAGCACTTGACAGGGCACAATATTTGACAGGACACAGCACTTGACAGGACATCACTTGACAGGACACTGTACTTGACAGGACACAGTACTTGACAGGACACAGTACGTGACAAGACACAGCACATGACAGGACACAGCGCTTGACAGGACATCACTTGACAGGACACTGTACTTGACAGGACACAGTACTTGACAGGACACAGTACGTGACAAGACACAACACATGACAGGACACAGTACTTGACAGGACACAGTACTTGACAGGGACACAGTACTTGACAGGACACAGCACATGACAGGACACAGTACTTGACATTACACAGTACTTGATAGGACACAGTACTTGACAGGACACAGCACATGACAGGACACAGTGCTTGACAGGACACAGTGCTTGACAGGACACAGCACATGAGAGGACACAGTACTTGACATTACACAGTACTTGATAGGACACAGTACTTGACAGGACACAGCACATGACAGGACACAGTACTTGACATTACACAATACTTGACAGGACAAAGTACGTGACAAGACACAGCACATGACAGGACACAGTACTTGACAGGACACACTACTTGACATTACACAGTACTTGACAGGACACAGTACTTGACATTACACAGTACTTGACATGACACAGTACTTGACATTACACAGTACTTGACAGGACACAGTACTTGACAGGACACAGTACTTGACAGGATACAGCACATGACAGGACACAGTACTTGACATTACACAGTACTTGATAGGACACAGTACTTGACAGGACACAGTACTTGATAGGACACAGTACTTGACAGGACACAGCACATGACAGGACACAGTACTTGACATTACACAGTACTTGACATTACACAGTACTTGACAGGACACAGTACTTGACAGGACACAGTACTTGACATGACACAGTACTTGACAGGACACAGTACTTGACATTACACAGTACTTGACATTACACAGTACTTGACAGGACACAGTACTTGACAGGACACAGCACATGACAGGACACAGCACATGACAGGACACAGCACATGACAGGACACAGCACATGACACGACACAGCACATGACAGGACACAGCACATGACAGGACACAGCACATGACAGGACACAGCACATGACAGGACACAGCACATGACAGGACACAGCACATGACAGGACACAGTACTTGACATTACACAGTACTTGACAGGACACAGCACATGACAGGACACAGTACATGACAGGACACAGTACGTGACAAGACACAGCACATGACAGGACACAGTACTTGACATTACACAGTACTTGACAGGACACAGCACATGACAGGACACAGCACATGACAGGACACAGTACATGACAGGACACAGTACGTGACAAGACACAGCACATGACAGGACACAGTACTTGACATTACACAGTACTTGACAGGACACAGCACATGACAGGACACAGTACTGACCATCCGCCGCCACACACAAGACTAGTGGATAAAATAATCACCCTCTCTATTTTCTGATATTGGTGGACATAAAAGGTAAAAATCAACACCCAATTTAGTTTTTGCACACATATTCCTCGACAAAGTATTGCCACCAGAATTGCCGCGCCTATGCAAAATGGCACCAAATTTCGTTATGACTCGACCCAAGGTGAGTTACGGTTTCATAAGCTCAAAATAATGCACAACAAATTAGCCCGCTGACAAAATTGGGCAATTTTACTCTGAGTGGGAAGATGGACGTGCTTTGAGGAGTTAGCGAGATGGTCGAGTGTCAGCCAAAGTGACACGAGACACTCGACCATGTGGTCACTGGGTTACAGCATTGTATAAGTCAGCTACAAAGGCAGTGGAAGAGGGTTTATAGTGAGCACGTAGGTGGCACCACCACCTGTACGCACACACATACACACACGCAGCGACTAACGAAAAGGTGGGGCCAGGAGCTAAAACTCGACCCCTGCAACTACAAATAGATGAATACAAATAGGTAGGTGAGTACACACATACACACACACACACACACACACACACACACACACACACACACACACACACACACACACACACACACACACACACACACACACACACACACACACACAGGGATGCTAGGAAGTATTTCTTCAGTCACAGAGTAGTCAGGAAGTGGAATAGTTTGGGAAGCGATGTAGTGGAGGCAGGATCTATACATAGCTTTAAGAAGAGGTATGATCAAGCTCATGGAGCAGGGAGAGGGAGGACCCAGTAGCGGTCAGGAGCTGTGAATCGACCCCTGCAACCACAATTGAGTACAACCAGATGAATACACACACACACACACACACACACACACACACACACACACACACACACACACACACACACACACACACACACACACACACACACACACACACACACACACACACACACACACACACACACACACACACACACACACACACACACACACACACACACACACACACACACATGTAGTCCCAGTTTTCAAAAAAGGAGACAGACAGGCAGAAGTAAACTACAGATCGGTGTTACTGACATGTATAGTACGCCAAGTCATGGAGAAGCTATTCAGGAGAAGACTGGTGGAGCACCTAGAAAAAAATGAGAGTATGCACAATAACCAGCACGGTTTCAAGGAGGAAAAATCCTGTATCACAAATCTACTGGAGTTTTACGACAAGGTGATAGAAGACAAAAAGAAGGGTAGGTAGATTGCATTT
This sequence comes from Cherax quadricarinatus, assembly GCF_038502225.1. NCBI lineage: Eukaryota > Metazoa > Arthropoda > Malacostraca > Decapoda > Parastacidae > Cherax > Cherax quadricarinatus. The sequence goes on along the minus strand of NC_091359.1, from coordinate 394,488 downwards.
TCTTGGACTGTAAGAAGGCTTTCGACACGGTTTCACAAAAGAGATTAGTGCAAAAGCTAGAGGAGCAGGCGGGATTAACAGGAAAGGCATTGCAATGGATCAGGGAATACCTGACAGGGAGGAAACGAGTGATGGTATATGAGGAGGTGTCAGGGTGGGCGCCAGTGACGAGCGGGGTTCCACAAGGGTCATTCCTAGGGCTGGTGCTGTTTGATAACCATTTCGCTAGCGACTATGATATTGCATAATTTATCATCTTCAGGCCCACTATAAAAATTAATTACTGGGATATTGTTAGTGTCTTTCTGAGTGAAAACCGAGAGAAAATAATTATTAAGAATAGAGCACATTTCATTCTCCTTGTCAGTAAGATGCCCATAGTTATTTTTAAGGGACCTATCTTATCTCTAACTTTTGTTCTATTAACCTGGAAAAAAATTTAATTTCGTACTCCCGTTTAGCTTTTCTTATCCCCTTTTTAACGTCCCTCATAATGTCAATATACTGATTCATAAGATGACCCTCACCTCTTTTGATTCGCCTATAAATTCCTTTTTTCTGTCCTTAAAGATATTTGAGCCTATTATTCATCCATTTGGGGTCATTTCTATTCGATCTAATTTCCTTATATGGGATAAATGTCCTTTGGGCAGCATGTATTGTGTTAAGAAAGCTGTCATGCTGATAGTTCTCTTCGTTATCCCAGTCCACAGATGATAAGTGTTCTCTAAGCCCATTGTAATCTGCTAAGCGAAAATCTGGGACCGTCACTGAATTACCCCTACTGTCATACTTCCATTCAGTGCTAAAGGTAATTGATTTGTGCCGAGTTCCTCTGCAATTTCTAAATTATTAACAAGGGTTTCTTGTTTGCCAGAACCAAGTCAAGCAGGTTATTTCCCCTTGTAGGCTCTGTCACAAACTGCCTCAAAAAACACTTCTGAACTACTTCTAAGAAGTCGTTAGATTCTAAATTCCCAGTCAAGAAATTCCAATCAATATAACTAAAGTTAAAGTCTCCTAGAATTACTACATTATCGTGCCTTGTGGCCTTAACAATTTCCTACCATAGTAGTCTCCCTTGGTCCCTAAGTTTGGGGGACGGTATATCACTCCTAAAATCATTTTGTCATGCCCCTCTGAAAATTCTATCCAAACAGACTCTGTATGTGTTACTTCAGACTTAATACCCGTTTTTATGCAACAGTTCAAGCGATCTCGGCCATACAATGCCACCCCACCCCCCTTCCCGATACTTCTATCTACTTAGAACAATTTAAAACCCTGAATGTGAGATTCTGCAGGCATGTCCCGACTTTTTGAATTAAACCACGTCTCAGTTATGGCAAATACATCAATGTTACCTGCACTAGCAACTAATCTCAACTCGTCCATTTTATTCCTAGCACTACGGCTATTAGCATAATATACATTGACAGACCCTCCTTTCTCTTTACCCTTCCTGCTCATTTCTGTTTTTCTACTAAACCTATTACTGTCCTTGTCACCTAGTGCCACTGGCTTTCCAATATCTACCTCGTTCTGCTTATTACTAGTTACCCTAGAACTCATAATATTACTATACTGGGACTTCACTGTTTTCCCGCCAAAACCCATACCACTAACTATTCCTAGTTTGAAGCCCTAACAGCTCCCTCCACTGCAGTTGCCAGTGCCCCCACCCTAGACCTAGATAAGTGAACCCATCCCTGGCATACATGTCATTTCTGCCATAGAAGAGGTCCCAGTTGTCAATGAATGTTACCGCATTTTCCTTACAGTATTTGTCCAGCCAGCATTTGACACCAATTGCCCTGGACAACCATTCATTTCCAACTCCTCTCCTTGGCAAAATACCACAAATGACAGGGTTCCCACCCTTCTTCCTAATTGTTTCTATTGCTGGCCTATACCTGCTAATCAGGTCCTCACTCCTACATCTGCCAACATCGTTTCCTCCTGCACTGAGGCAGATAATAAGATTGCTCCCATTACCTTTCATGATGTCGTCCAGACGGCTAACAATATCTCCCATCCCAGCCCCAGGAAAACATACCCTCTGCCTCCTCTTCCTGTCCCTAAGACAAAACGCCCTATCCATAAACTTAACCTGACTGTCTCCAACTAAAACAATGTTCTTACCTTCACTTGTGGAATTCGTCGTGATGTTCTCGATGGTCTTCGTTGGGGTTTCTGGGAATGTTTCACTCACGTCTGCCAATACTTCTTTGGTGCTCCTTGTGACGTTCCCAGTAGACAACCCACATTCGTCAGGTAGCATCGAAAATGGGCTGGAAGTTTCCACAGTAGTCTTCTGGTTCTTCATTGCTTCTGCTTCTCCATCAGTCTTCTTGATCCTCAGCTTGGTTCCATGTTGTGCAGCCACTGACCAGGTTCCTCTCTTAACGTGAGGACTCACAACAGGAGTACTACGAATCCTCTTGTTCTCCTCAGTTAGTCGCCGTATCTCCAGCTTAGCAGCCCTAAGCTCCTCTTTTAGCTGCTGGTAGAGATGCTCAAGAGAGGGCATCCTGGTTCAGATTCACAGAGAGCACACGAACAAGTCTTCACAGAGCTAAGTATACGTCACCACTGAGCTAAGTACACGTTTGCAGACATTGTGTAGCTAATGCTGAGAATTCAAGCAGACAATGATCAGGTAGGACTACAAAGGGACGTGGACAGGCTGCAAACCTGGTCCAACAATTGGCTCCTGGAGTTTAACTCCACCAAGTGCAAAGTCGTGAAGATTGAGGAAGGTCAAAGAATCCCGCAGACGGAGTACATCGGAGTTCACGCTAGGGGCCAAAGGCTGCAAACCTCACTGAAGGAAAAAGATCTTGGGGTGAGTATTATACTAAGCACATCTTTTGAGGCATACATCAGCCAAATAACTGCTGCAGCATATAGGCGCCTGGCAAAACTAAGAACAGCATTTGGACACCGTATTGTCCGTATACGTCATGTCTACATTGGATTATGCAGCAGAAGTAAGGGAACCCACGCCTGGTCAATCACGTTAAGAAATTAGAGAAAGTGCAAAGGTTTGTAGCAAGACTAGTCCCAGAGCTAAGGGGTATGCCCTATGAGGAGAGGTTGAGGGAAATCAACCTGATGACACTAGAGGACAGGAGGAATAGGGTTGGTATGATAACATATAGATTACTGAGAGGAATTGAAAAGGTGGATAGCGACAGAATGTTTCAAAGATGGGACACAGCAACAAGGGGTCACCACTGGAAGTTGAAAACTCAGATGAGCCACAGAGATTTTAGAAAATACTTCTTCATTCATAGAGTTGTCAAGAAGTGGAACTATCTGGAGAGTGATGTAGTAGAAGCAGGATCCATACATAACTTTAAGAGGTATGATAAATCTCTTGGAGCAGGGAGTGAGTGGACTTAGTAACTACCAGCGAGGAGTTGAAGCCAGGAGCTATAATTCAACCCCTGTAACCACAGTTAGGTGAGTACACACACTCTCAAGGTGAGTACACACACTCTCAATCTCACTCTCACTCGTCACTCACCTTCCCCTACCTCTATAGGAAATTTGAGAGTATTGTACATCAGTAAGTCTGATATTGTAGTACACCACTAAGTCTGATATTGTAGTACACCACTAAGTCTGATATTGTAGTACACCACTAAGTCTGATATTGTAGTACACCACTAAGTCTGATATTGTAGTACACCACTAAGTCTGATATTGTAGTACACCACTAAGTCTGATATTGTAGTACACCACTAAGTCTGATATTGTAGTACACCACTAAGTCTGATATTGTAGTACACCACTAAGTCTGATATTGTAGTACACCACTAAGTCTGATATTGTAGTACACCACTAAGTCTGATATTGTAGTACACCACTAAGTCTGATATTGTAGTACACCACTAAGTCTGATATTGTAGTACAACACTAAGTCTGATATTGTAGTACACCACTAAGTCTGATATTGTAGTACACCACTAAGTCTGATATTATAGTATCTGGAGTTTACCTGGAGAGAGTTCCGGGGGTCAACGCCCCCGCGGCCCGGTCTGTGACCAGGCCTCCTGGTGGATCAGAGCCTGATCAACCAGGCTGTTACTGCTGGCTGCACGCAAACCAACGTACGAGCCACAGCCCGGCTGGTCAGGAACCGACTTTAGGTGCTTGTCCAGTGCCAGCTTGAAGACTGCCAGGGGTCTGTTGGTAATCCCCCTTATGTATGCTGGGAGGCAGTTGAACAGTCTCAGGCCCCTGACACTTATTGTATGGTCTCTTAACGTGCTAGTGACACCCCTGCTTTTCATTGGGTGGCCTGGTGGCTAAAGCTCCCGCTTCACACGCGGAGGGCCCGAGTTCGATTCCCGGTGGGTGGAAAAATTTCGACACGTTTCCTTACACCTGTTGTCCTGTTCACCTAGCAGCAAATAGGTACCTGGGTGTTAGTCGACTGGTGTGGGTCGCATCCTGGGGGACAAGATTAAGGACCCCAATGGAAATAAGTTAGACAGTCCTCGATGACGCACTTTCTTGGGTTATTCTGGGTGGCTAACCCTCCGGGGTTAAAAATCCGAACGAAATCTTATCTTACCTTATCTGTCTGCCAAGTCTTTTGCTTTCGTAGTTTACCTGGAGTTTACCTGGAGAGAGTTTCGGGGGTCAATGCCCCCGCGGCCCGGTCTGTGACCAGGCCTCCTGGTGGATCAGCACCTGATCAACCAGGCTGTTGCTGCTGGCTGCACGCAAACCAACGTACGAGCCACAGCCCGGCTGATCAGGAACTGACTTTAGGTGCTTGTCCAGTGCCAGCTTGAAGACTGCCAGGGGTCTGTTGGTAATCCCCCTTATGTGTGCTGGGAGGCAGTTGAACAGTCTCGGGCCCCTGACACTTATTGTATGGTCTCTTAACGTGCTAGTGACACCCCTGCTTTTCATTGGGGGGATGGTGCATCGTCTGCCAAGTCTTTTGCTTTCGTAGTGAGTGATTTTCGTGTGCAAGTTCGGTACTAGTCCCTCTAGGATTTTCCAGGTGTATATAATCATGTATCTCTCCCTCCTGCGTTCCAGGGAATACAGGTTTAGAAACCTCAAGCGCTCCCAGTAATTGAGGTGTTTTATCTCCGTTATGCGCGCCGTGAAAGTTCTCTGTACATTTTCTAGGTCGGCAATTTCACCTGCCTTGAAAGGTGCTGTTAGAGTGCAGCAATATTCCAGCCTAGATAGAACAAGTGACCTGAAGAGTGTCATCATGGGCTTGAGTGATTTTCGTGTGCAAGTTCGGTACTAGTTCCTCTAGGATTTTCCAGGTGTATATAATCATGTATCTCTCCCGCCTGCGTTCCAGGGAATACAGGTTTAGGAACCTCAAACGCTCCCAGTAATTGAGGTGTTTTATCTCTGTTATGCGCGCCGTGAAGGTTCTCTGTACATTTTCTAGGTCAGCAATTTCACCTGCCTTGAAAGGTGCTGTTAGTGTGCAGCAATATTCCAGCCTAGATAGAACAAGTGACCTGAAGAGTGTCATCATGGGCTTGGCCTCCCTAGTTTTGAAGGTTCTCATTATCCATCCTGTCATTTTTCTAGCAGATGCAATTGATACAATGTTATGGTCCTTGAAGGTGAGATCCTCCGACATGATCACTCCCAGGTCTTTGACGTTGGTGTTTCGCTCTATTTTGTGGCCAGAATTTGTTTTGTATTCTGATGAAGATTTAATTTTCTCGTGTTTACCATATCTGAGTAATTGAAATTTCTCATCGTTGAACTTCATATTGTTTTCTGCAGCCCACTGAAAGATTTGGTTGATGTCCGCCTGGAGCCTTGCAGTGTCTGCAATGGAAGACACTGTCATGCAGATTCGGGTGTCATCTGCAAAGGAAGACACGGTGCTGTGGCTGACATCCTTGTCTATGTCAGATATGAGGATGAGGAACAAGGTGGGAGCGAGTACTGTGCCTTGTGGAACAGAGCTTTTCACCGTAGCTGCCTCGGACTTTACTCTGTTGACTACTACTCTCTGTGTTCTGTTAGTGAGGAAATTATAGATCCATCGACCGACTTTTCTGTTATTCCTTTAGCACGCATTTTGTGCGCTATTACGCCATGGTCACACTTGTCGAAGGCTTTTGCGAAGTCTGTGTATATTACATCTGCATTCTTTTTGTCTTCTAGTGCATCTAGGACCTTGTCGTAGTGATCCAATAGTTGAGACACCACTAAGTCTGATATTATAGTACACCACTAAGCCTGATATTGTAGTACACCACTAAGTCTGATATTATAGTACACCACCAAGTCTGATATTTAAGTAAAAGGACACAAGTGCAGCTAATGTGACAGTTTTATTGTGGCAACGTTTCGCTCTCCAGGAACTTTGTCAAGCCGTTACGAACAGTACATGGACACAGAGGGTATATATAGGCTCAGAGTGAGGTGCAATACTAGTGGTGATAAATTAGACACATGTGCAACTCTGGGTATCTTTATTAAGGAAATGTTTCGCCACACAGTGGCTTCATCAGTCCATACACAGGAGAAGCTTGAAGAATAGGAGGAGAATGAGGTAATAAGAACATAAGAACATAAGAACGAAGGAACACTGCAGCAGGCCTACTGGCCCATGCGAGGCAGATCCAAGTCTCCTACAGGCTTAAGCCAATGCACCCAACCTAGTCAGGTCAGGTCACATTGACTTAAGGGAGGAACACGGCAACCGTCCTGGTAGCACAAGCTAATCAGGTCCAACTCACACCCACCCACACCCACTCATGTATTTATCCAACCTATTTTTAAAGCTACACAACGTTCTGGCCTCTATGTACTTGGGAGTTTGTTCCACTCATCCACAACTGTATTACCAAACCAGTACTTTCCTATATCCTTCCTGAATCTGAATTTTTCTAACTTAAAACCATTGCTGCGAGTCCTGTCTAGGCTAGATATTTTCAGCACACTATTTACATCCCCTTTATTTATTCCTGTCTTCCATTTATACACCTCAATCATATCCCCCCTAATTCTACGTCTTTCTAGAGAGTGAAGATTCAGGGCCCTTAGTCTATCCTCATAGGGAAGGTTTCTGATACATGGGATCAACTTTGTCATCCTCCTTTGTACATTTTCCAGGGCATTTATATCCATTCTGTAATACGGTGACCAAAACTTTGCAGCATAATCTAAATGAGGCCTAACCAAGGATGTATAGAGTTGAAGAACAACCTGAGGACTCCTATTATTTATGCTTCTTGATATAAAGCCAAGGATTCTATTAGCTTTATTGCGAACACTTATGCACTGTTGTCTTGGTTTCAGATTACTGCTAACCAGAACTCCTAAATCTTTTTCGCAATCCGTAATATTAAGATCTACATTATTTAGTTTATATGTGGCATGGTTATTGTCCTGTCCAACATTTAGAACTTTGCATTTGTCTATATTAAACTGCATCTGCCACCTCTCCGACCACTGTATCAGTCTACTCAAATCTTCCTGGAGTGCTCTAATGTCCTCGTCAGAATGAATTCGACGGCCTATTTTGGTGTCATCGGCAAACTTGCTGATGTCGCTCTTTATGCCCTCATCTATGTCGTTTATGTATATTGTGAACAGCAGGGGGCCCAACACTGACCCCTGTGGAACACCGCTCGTGACGCTTCCCCACTCTGATTTCTCCCCATTTATGCAAACTCTCTGCTGCCTATTAGTCAACCATGCCTCTATCCAGGAAAAAATTTCTCCTCCTATTCCATGTGCCTTAATTTTCCTCAATAGTCTCTGATGTGGGACCCTGTCAAAAGCCTTACTGAAGTCCATGTACACAATATCATATTCATTACCATGATCTACCTCCTGAAATACCTTAGTGAAAAAAGTTAACAAATTCGTAAGGCAGGAACGCCCCTTTGTAAAACCATGCTGAGATTTGTTCATTAATTTATGCTTTTTAAGGTGGCTACGAACTGCCTCGGCAATTATTGATTCCATAAATTTTCCCACTATGGAGGTTAGGCTTATTGGTCTATAGTTTGAAGCTAAGGACCTGTCACCTGCTTTGAAAATAGGTATCACATTTGCCATTTTCCACTTATCTGGCACCATGCCAGTTTGTAGTGATATGTTGAAAAGATTAGCCAAAGGTTTGCTAAGCTCCTCTTTACATTCCTTTAGAACCCTTGCATACAGTTCATCAGGGCCTGGGGATTTGTTAGGTTTTAATTTATCTATTTGCCTAAGGACCATGTCACTTGTGACCCTAATCGTGCACAGTTTATTATCGTCATGTTCCACATAATTTATTATTTCTGGAATATCGCTGGTATCCTCCTGTGTAAAAACTGAGAGGAAGTATGTGTTAAAACTTCTACACATTTCCTTATCACTGTCAGTGAGCTGACCCGAGGAACTTTTGAGTGGGCCTATCTTGTCCCTGATCTTACTTCTGTATACCTGAAAGAATCCTTTTGGGTTAGTCTTCGAATCTCTTGCAACTTTAACCTCATAATCTCTTTTTGCTTTTCTAATTCCTTTTTTTTATTTCTCTCTTTAACTGAATATATCGATTTCTTAATTGCCCCTCTCCTCTTTTGATTTGCCTATATATGCCTCTCTTTTGACCAATTAGATATTTTAATCTATTGTTCATCCATTTAGGATCATTTTTGTTTGATCTGATTTCCCTATTTGGAACATAATTTGACTGAGCAGCTAGAACTATGCCCTGGAAAGCGTCATATCGGCATCCATCACCACCTATCTGACCCTTAGTCAGGTCATTCCAGTTCAGCCCACCTAAGTAATTTTTCAGTCCTATGAAATCAGCCAAGCGGAAGTCAGGGACAGAGACTTGATTGCCATTATTAGGGGAATTCCATGATATATTAAAACTGAGTGATTTGTGATCACTTTCCCCAAGCTCATCATTAACCTCAAGATTATTAATTAGTGTTTCCCTACTGGCAAGGACCAAGTCAAGGAGGTTATTTCCCCTAGTTGGCTCTGTCACAAACTGTTTTAAAAAACAATCCTGGATTGTATCAAGAAAGTCACCTGACTCTAAATTCCCTGTCAAATTGCTCCAGTCAATCTGTCTATAGTTGAAATCTCCCATTAGCACAACATTTTCGTTTGTAGATGCCTTACGAATTTCGTCCCATAGAAGTTTACTGCACTCCCTATCAAGATTTGGGGCCCTGTAAATCACACCCAAAATTAGTTTTTCTCGGCCCTCGAGAAGCTGTAACCAAACAGATTCAGTGGCTGACGCTTCTAATTTTATATCTTGTCTAACACAACAATTTATATTGTCTCTGACACACATCGCTACTCCACCACCTTTCCTGTTGACCCTGTCAGTGTGGAATAATTTATAGCCTTGTATGTGACATTCAGAGGGCATCTCTCTATCTTTCAGATTGAGCCAGGTTTCTGTTATAGCAATAATATCTATGTTTCCTGCACTTGCAATTAATCTTAGCTCATCTATCTTATTTCTTACACTCCAGCTATTAGTATAGTAAACCTTAAGGGAGCTAGTCCCTTGCTGCCCTCTGCTGTCCCCCTTTGTTTGCTGACCTGATCTTTTGTTTTTATTTATAACTTCATGCCGAATGCCTTTTATACATTTACTGTTTCGAACCCTAGTGTTGCAACCTGCTTGTTTCCAACACACACCCATACCTCTATCTTCTATCAGTTTAAAATCATAGGCATTTCACCAATGGCCTTCTCAATCGAGTCTGCAAGTGCTACCACCCCAGCCCCAGAGAGATGTACCCCATCCCTTGCATACATATCATGTTTGCCATAAAAGTTGTTCCAGTTGTCAATGAATGGGATTGCAAGTTCCTTGCAGTATCTGTCTAACCAGCAATTTACACCAATTGCCCTAGACAACCATTCATTTCCTACTCCCCTTCTAGGCAAGATGCTACATATGATTGGGATCCCTCCCTTAGACTTAATGAAATCTATAGCTGACCTGTACTTATCTAGCAGCTCTTCTCTCCTACCCTTCCAAATATCATTTCCACCAGCACTGAGACAGATAATGGGCTTGTTCCCATTACCTGACATGATATTATCCAGCCTGTTGACTATGTCCCCAACACCAGCTCCAGGGAAGCACACACTATCCCTCATCTTATTCCTATTACAAAAAGCACGGTCAATATATCTTACCTGAGAGTCACCAACCACAAGAATGTGCTTACCTCCATTAGCAGTGGCAGTAGTACCCTTACCTTCACTGGCCACTGAGGTACATTCATCCTGAAGAACAGAGAAGCGATTTCCTACCTTCAGATCTTCACTCTTAACTTTCCTTACTCTGATGCGCCTCCCATTACTGTGAACCACTCGCCACTTGTAGCAGGTGCTGGGCTGCACCTCACTGCTGGTAGCCGTTGCTACCTCCCCACCTACAGCCTCCTCACAGCGAGTCGATGTGGTCAGTCCATCAATCTTGAGTAGAATACGGCATATGAGCAGAGAAGGAGCTTATAAACCGTAGGTAGGAGAGGTGCAGCAGTCATAGGTGGTGTCACATTTGCCCAATGTGGAGGTAGGTCGTGCCCAAGGGTTAGGCAAGCGAAGAATTCCCAAGTATTAAGATCCAAAGAAGTTACAGTGTGTGGCGAAACGTTTCCTTAATAAAGATACCCAAGAGTTGCACATGTGTCTAATTTATCAACGTGTCGGTTCTGTGAACCATTCATCTACAATACTAGTGGTAGTAGTAGTAATACAATATGATAGAACAATAACTTGCACATGAGTAAAAGGATATAAAAGTTGTTACTTGGGTAACATAAAAATAGGTTAGACAAATATTTTTATAGGAGGCTGGATAGAGGCAGCCTGTTTCAGTGTTCATTCTCTGTAATGTGCTTGTGTAGTATTAACAGGAGAGACTATGTGATGGCAGGGTTTACTGTTTTCAGGAAGATTCTTGCTAAAACTTCAGAGATGATGAAGCTGCCTTTGTTTTGTTTAATTGTATTAGAAACAGCGATTAGTGGTGATTCAAGGCACTTGCGTCTGCAGAAATTAGTTTCTTTGATCATTAATTGGGCATCCGTGAGTTTCATGAGATGATTGGTGGAATTTCGGTGTTGTAAGAGATAAGATAAGATAAGATAAGATTTCGTTCGGATTTTTAACCCCGGAGGGTTAGCCACCCAGGATAACCCAAGAAAGTCAGTGCGTCATCGAGGACTGTCTAACTTATTTCCATTGGGGTCCTTAATCTTGTCCCCCAGGATGCGACCCACACCAGTCGACTAACACCCAGGTACCTATTTGCTGCTAGGTGAACAGGACAACAGCTGTAAGGAAACCTGTCGAAATGTTTCCACCCGCCGGGAATCGAACCCGGGCCCTCCGTGTGTGAAGCGGGAGCTTTAGCCACCAGGCCACCGGGTCACCGCAGGCGTTGTTCAAGTTGTGGTTCCTACATGCATAAATGTTACTACTATTACTACAACAACTTTTATCACTGCTAGTACTACTATTACTACCACTCTGAGCCTATATATACCCTCTGTGTCCATGTACTGTTTGTAACGGCTTGACAAAGCTCCTGGAGAATGACCCGGTGGCCTGGTGGCTAAAGCTCCCGCTTCACACACGGAGGGCCCGGGTTCGATTCCCGGCGGGTGGAAACATTTCGACACGTTTCCTTACATCTGTTGTCCTGTTCACCTAGCAGCAAATAGGTACCTGGGTGTTAGTCGACTGGTGTGGGTCGCATCCTGGGGGACAAGATTAAGGACCCCAATGGAAATAAGTTAGACAGTCCTCGATGACGCACTGACTTTCTTGGGTTATCCTGGGTGGCTAACCCTCCGGGGTTAAAAATCCGAACGAAATCTTATCTTATCTTATGAGGGCTCACAGGTAAGAACCCACTAGGGGCGAGGGGCAAGTGGGGACAGGAAGAAGAATAGATGGGGGAGAGGAAAATTTTAAGATAAGAGAAAAAGTGTCGGACTAGACCCAACTGCTAATCAAAGGAAGCATAAATGTAACACCTGGAGAGCGAAACGTTGCCACAATAAAAATGTCACATTAGTTGCACTTGTGTCCTTTTACTTTACATAATGTTGTTAGGTAAGACACATATGCAACAGTTAGGTATCTTTATTATGAAACGTTTCGCCTACACAGTAGGCTTCTTCAGTCAAGTACAGAAAAGTTGATAGAAGCAGAAGATACTTGAAGACGATGTAATCAGTCCATCGCCCTTAAAGTTTTGAGGTGGTCAGTCCCTCAGTCTGGAGAAGAGCATTGTTCCATAGTATGAAACAATATGGAGAAGAAGTGACAGGATGGAGCTTTTTATAGCGCCAAGAGGTGAGACGTAGGCCACTAGGAGAGGTAAGAACTCAGATGTTGAGAGGTCAGTTCCCTCTCAAATCCAGCCCCTCTCACTAGTGGAAGTTGTCGAAGTTGATTGCAGGTCTGTACCAAGATACCCTTGTGTTGCAGTGTCTGACAGATTGAACATTAAAATGGTATAAAATACCGACAGGTTGTTAGGTAAGACACATATGCAACAGTTAGGTATCTTTATTATGAAACGTTTCGCCTACACAATAGGCTTCTTCAGTCAAGTACAGAAAAGTTGATAGAAGCAGAAGATACTTGAAGACGATGTAATCAGTCCATCACCCTTAAAGTTTTGAGGTGGTCAGTCCCTCAGTCTGGAGAAGAGCATTGTTCCATAGTTTCATACTATGGAACAATGCTCTTCTCCAGACTGAGGGACTGACCACCTCAAAACTTTAAGGGTGAGGGACTGATTACATCGTCTTCAAGTATCTTCTGCTTCTATCAACTTTTCTGTACTTGACTGAAGAAGCCTACTGTGTAGGCGAAACGTTTCATAATAAAGATACCTAACTGTTGCATATGTGTCTTACCTAACAACCTGTCGGTATTTTATACCATTTTAATGTTCACTTTACATAATGTCGGTAATTCTACCAACATTATTACAAGTCTGATATTGTAGTACACCACTAAGTCTGATATTTGTAGACAGTAATTTGCCGAAATGCTCAGCATAACAAGGGTGCTTTATATATAGGCCTGTATACCATATACATGTACTTGTAGTAAATAAAGATACGTAGATACGTATATTATTATACAGTAAGTCTACCCACTTGTTCCACATATTTCCCACTAGAGAGAGTTACTGGCTGGCCTAGTTTCTAAAGTTGCCACCAGGTGTCAGATACCGAAGTAGACTACGCTGCCTTCCACTTGTCCCTGCCTACACCCGACCTTCCACTTGTCCCTGCCTACACCCGACCTTCCACTTGTCCCTGCCTACACCCGACCTTCCACTTGTCCCTGCCTACACCCGACCTTCCACTTGTCCCTGCCTACACCCGACCTTCCACTTGTCCCTGCCTACACCCGACCTTCCACTTGTCCCTGCCTACACCCGACCTTCCACTTGTCCCTGCCTACACCCGACCTTCCACTTGTCCCTGCCTACACCCGACCTTCCACTTGTCCCTGCCTACACCCGACCTTCCACTTGTCCCTGCCTACACCCGACCTTCCACTTGTCCCTGCCTACACCCGACCTTCCACTTGTCCCTGCCTACACCCGACCTTCCACTTGTCCCTGCCTACACCCGACCTTCCACTTGTCCGTGCCTACACCCGACCTTCCACTTGTCCCTGCCTACACCCGACCTTCCACTTGTCCCTGCCTACACCCGACCTTCCACTTGTTCCTGCCTACACCCGACCTTCCACTTGTTCCTGCCTACACCCGACCTTCCACTTGTTCCTACCTACACCCGACCTTCCACTTGTTCCTACCTACACTCGACCTTCAGTCAACACCTCCCCCCCGGACTGGCTCTGGCGACTCTGTTTCGCCTTTGTACTCTTTCGAATAAATGGAGCTAGTTTTTAGCCGTTTGTCTTCAACCGTTTGTCTTCAACTTCCAAGCTACCCGGCTAGTTACTAGACCAGGCCTCGTGGTGGATCAGGGCCTGATCAATCAAGCTGTTGCTGTTGGCTGCACATAGTCCAACGTACGAACCACAACCCGGCTGGTCAGGTACTGACTTTAGGTGCCTGTCAAGCACCCTCCTGAAGACAGCCAGGGATCTATTGGTAAACCCCCTTATGTGTGCTGGGAGGCAGGTGAACAGTCTTGGGTCCCTGACACTAGTTGCGTTGTCTCTTAGCGTACTCGTGGCTCCCCCAATTTTCATTGGGGGGGGGGATGTTGCATCTTCTGCCGAGTCTTTTGCTTTCGTAGGGAGTGATTTTCGTGTGCAGATTTAGGACTGGTCCCTCTAGGATTTTCCAAATACAGTCGACCCTCAACTAACGGCGGCATTAAGTAACGGCAATTTCGTCTTACGGCGCATTTTGCCGTAGAAAAAATGCCTTAACCAACGGCGAAAAACTTAACCAACGATGTTTGTCCACCACTCCAAGAGTCAGTGGGGGATTCTCTTTCCAAGCAATAGACAGTCCTGAATCTCCCCTGCTGCTGGCACATCACTCATCAACAACTCCACAATAAAGGTAAGTGGCATTTAATTATTGTTTATTTTGCATGTCCCATTCCTTTCCATATAAGGAAATGTATATTTCATGTAAATTTTTTTTTCAGACTTGGGGGTGTCAGGCACGGATTAATTCTATTTCCATTATTTCTTATGGGGAAAATTAACTCGACCAACGGTAATTTCGACCAACAGCAAGCCCTCTGGAACGGATTAATGCCGTTTGTTGAGGGTCCACTGTATATATTATCATGTTCTTTCTCTCCTGCATTCCAGGGAGTACAAATCAAGAGACTTCAACCATTCCCAGCAATGTAAGTGCTTTATCTTACTTATATGTGCCTTGAAGTTCTCCGTATGTTCTCAAGGTTTGCAATTTTGCCTGCCTTGAAAGGGGCTGTTAATGTACAGTAATATTCCAGCCTAGAGAGAACAAGCATTTGAAGAGTCATCATAAACTTGGCATCTCTAGTTTTGAGGGTTCTCATTATCCATCCTATCATTTTCCTAGCAGATGTGGTAGATACATTGTTGTGATCTTTGACAATGAGATTCTCTGACTTATCACTCCCAGGTCCTTCACATTAGTTTTTTGCTCTGTTGTGTGGTTGGAATTTGCTTTATACTCTAATAGCAGAGTAACCGAAATGTCTTCATTGAACTTCATATTGTTTTCTGCAGCCATTTAAAGATTTGGTTGCTGTCCACTTGGAGACTTGCAGTATCTTCGCTGGATGACACTGTCATGCAAGTTCGGGTGTCATCTACTAAGGAGGACACGGTGCTGTGGCTTACATCTCTTGTCTGTATCAGATTTGAGGATGGGGAACAGGATAGGAGTGAGCACTGTTGTCTGTGTTAGATATGAGGAACAGGATGGGAGTGAGTTCTGTACCTTGTGGAACTGAACGTTTCACTATAACCGCTCTGACTTTATTTATTATTACTCTTTGTGTTCTGTTTGTTAGGAAGTTGTAGATCCATCTACCCATTTTTCCCATTATTCATTTATCGCGTATTTTGTAATAATATAATATCTTTATTTCTACAAGTGCATGTACAGGTTCAAGGCTTTTGCGAAGTCTGTATATACATATATACAACATCTGCATTTTGTTTTTCCTCCATGGTATCAAAGACCATGTCATAGTGGTCCAATAGTTGGGATAGGCAGGAGCGACCTGCTCTAAATCCATGCTGCCCTGGGTTGTGCAGTTAGTTTAACCCTTAAACTGTCCAAACGTAGATCTACGCTTGCACCCGTAGTGCTCCGAACGTAGATCTATGTTATTTTACATTGTTCTTATGGAGAAAATTAAGGTTGGAGCACTACGCGCACAAACGTAGATCTACGTTTGGGTTTATATGTTTATTATACATCCCATGCCCATCCTGTGGGCAGTAGTCAAAAGATTACAGAGGTACATAGGGTTGTGCAACTAATGGATATCTAAATGGGTGGCAGTCTTGCTTCTTAGAACCTTTTCAAAGATTTTTATGATGTGGGACGTTAGTACTATCAGTCTGTAATTCTTTGCAATTGCTTTACTGCTACTTGCGGAGTGGGGCAATGTCTGTTGTTTAAAGTGACTGAGATGAACCCTGTGTCCATGCTCCTCTCCATAGAAAACCTACGGCACGTAAAAGAGGCTTATTGCAGTTCTTTATGAACACAGAGTTCCACGAGTCTGTGCCGGGGGCAGTAAGTCTGATGATATTGTGGTACAGTGAATATGATGATGTTGTAGTACAGTAAGTCTGATGATATTGTAGTACAATAGTAAGTCTGATGATATTGTAGTACAATAGTAAGTCTGATGATATTGTAGTACAATAGTAAGTCTGATGATATTGTAGTACAATAGTAAGTCTGATGATATTGTAGTACAATAGTAAGTCTGATGATATTGTAGTACAATAGTAAGTCTGATGATATTGTAGTACAATAGTAAGTCTGATGATATTGTAGTACAATAGTAAGTCTGATGATATTGTAGTACAATAGTAAGTCTGATGATATTGTAGTACAATAGTAAGTCTGATGATATTGTAGTACAATAGTAAGTCTGATGATATTGTAGTACAATAGTAAGTCTGATGATATTGCAGTACAATAGTAAGTCTGATGATATTGTAGTACAATAGTAAGTCTGATGATATTGCAGTACAATAGTAAGTCTGATGATATTGTAGTACAATAGTAAGTCTGATGATATTGTAGTACAATAGTAAGTCTGATGATATTGTAGTACAATAGTAAGTCTGATGATATTGTAGTACAATAGTAAGTCTGATGATATTGTAGTACAATAGTAAGTCTGATGATATTGTAGTACAATAGTAAGTCTGATGATATTGTAGTACAATAGTAAGTCTGATGATATTGTAGTACAATAGTAAGTCTGATGATATTGTAGTACAATAGTAAGTCTGATGATATTGTAGTACAATAGTAAGTCTGATGATATTGTAGTACAATAGTAAGTCTGATGATATTGCAGTACAATAGTAAGTCTGATGATATTGTAGTACAATAGTAAGTCTGATGATATTGCAGTACAATAGTAAGTCTGATGATATTGTAGTACAATAGTAAGTCTGATGATATTGCAGTACAATAGTAAGTCTGATGATATTGTAGTACAATAGTAAGTCTGATGATATTGCAGTACAATAGTAAGTCTGATGATATTGTAGTACAATAGTAAGTACGATGATATTGTAGTACAATAGTAAGTCTAATGACATTGTAGTACAGTAAATCCGATTATATTGTGTACCAGTAAGTCTGATGATATTGTAGTAAGTATATGTAGCATGTGAGTAACAATTTATAACTTTGAGAATACCTTCATCACACACCATATAACAACAATATTATAACTTTCAGAATACCTGCATCACGCTCCATGTATGAGGCAGGTGAACCCTAAGTACAACCAGTGTTCTGAGATCTACCATGAGAAAACTGCAGGACTCAACCACATCAATGATGCCAAGACCAATCTCAGTGATGATGACAAGAACAAGAATGTCATCACCCTTTGTTGGTTAGTTCACTTTCACAACTTACCAGTTTTATTTAGGTTCCATTAATTATTTAAAATTTGTTACAATTACAGTAGAATTTAATCTGGGCTGACTTGGTAATATCATTGAGAAAGATCTGGCCCCTTTGTACTTAATGTACTATCACTGCCTCTATAATTGTCACTGCCACTATCATCACCCTAGTAGTTATAGCATGTCATCACTATAACCACCAGGGTCACTATAACCACCACTCTCACTATTATAAAACAAAAACAAGCAACTTTATAAAGTGGCATACTGTAAAGTATACAAATAAGGTACTCGACATGTATCAACTGTTTTATAGAAAGTCCCTTGTTATGTAAAGCATTTTGGGTAGCCTTAAAACTAACTTATAATTACTAGACAGTCAGACACATCTTGCACACGAGAACAGAAATATTTGTACTATATTAATTTTTCAACACGTCGGCCGTCTCCCACCGAGGCAGGGTGACCCACCGAGGCAGGGTGACCCACCGAGGCAGGGTGACCCACCGAGGCAGGGTGACCCACCGAGGCAGGGTGACCCACCGAGGCAGGGTGACCCAAAAAAGAAGAAAATCCCCAAAAAGAAAATACTTTCATCATCATTCAACACTCACCTCACTCACACATAATCACTGTTTTTGCAGAGGTGCTCAGAACACAACAGTTTAGTACCATATACATATAAAGATACACAACATATCCCTCCAAACTGCTAATATCCCAAACCCCTCCTTTAAAGTGCAGGCATTGTACTTCCCATTTCCAGGACTCGAGTCCGGCTATATAAAAATAACCGGTTTCCCTGAATCCCTTTACTAAATATTACCCTGCTCACACTCCAACAGATCGTCAGGTCCCAAATACCATTCGTCTCCATTCACTCCTATCGAACACGCTCATGCACGCCTGCTGGAAGTCCAAGCCCCTTGCCCACAAAACCTCCCTTACCCCTTCCTTCCAACCTTTTCGAGGACGACCCCTACCCCGCCTTCCTTCTCCTACAGATTTAAATGCTCTCCATGTCATTCTACTTTGATCCATTCTCTCTAAATGACCAAACCACCTCAACAACCCCTCTTCAGCTCTCTGACTAATACTTTTATCAACTCCACACCTTCTCCTAATTTCCAAACTCCGAATTTTCTGCATAATATTTACACCGCACATTGCCCTTAGACAGGACATCTCCACTGCCTCCAACCGTCTCCTCGCTGCTGCATTTACCACCCAAGCTTCACATCCATATAAGAGTGTTGGTACTACTATACTTTCATACATTCCCTTCTTTGCCTCCATAGATAACGTTTTTTGACTCCACATATACCTCAACACACCACTCACCTTTTTTCCCTCATCAATTCTATGATTAACCTCATCCTTCATAAATCCATCCGCCGACATGTCAACTCCCAAGTATCTGAAAACATTCACTTATTCCATACTCCTCCTCCTCAATTTGATATCCAATTTTTCTTTATCTAAATCATTTGATACCCTCATCACCTTACTCTTTTCTGTGTTCACTTTCAACTTTCTACCTTTACAATATAAAAATCTAATTATAGATACATTAAGGATGAAGCTAGATTCCTGAATTGATACAAGGAAAAATGCCAGTCTATTAATAAACTAGAATTGAAAGATACATGATAATATACACTTGGAAAATCCTAGAGAGACTAGTCCCAAATCTGCACACCAAAATCACTCTTTGAAAGCAAAAAACTCGGCAGGAGATGCAACATCTCCCCAATGAAAATCAGGGGTACCACGAGTATAGTACGAGAGAGCACAGTGTCAGGGGCCCAAGACTGTTCAACTGCCTCCCAGCATACAAAAGGTATTACTAATAGACCTCTGACTGTCTTCAAGAGGGAGCTAGACAGACACCTATGGTCAGTACCTGACCAGCCGGGTTGTGGTTTGTATATTGGTTTCCATGCAACCATCAGTATCATCTTGGTTGATCAAGCACTGATTTGCAGTGAGGCCTGGTCATGGACTGGGCTGCAGGGGTGTTGACCCCCTGAGCACCCTCCAGGTGTACTCCAGGAAGAATGGAAGAAAAACTGGGATAGTGTTGAATAACAAAAAAAAAAGGCACAATACCGTGACTTTGTCAATGGTCCAAGTCGGACCGAAACGTCGTCGTAAGCTTCTCTTTTATGTGCGGGTTATTTGTGTATAGTGTTGAATGAAAGACAGGGTTTTAGTATTAATTTGGCGTAATAAGGAAAGGAGGTATTTTTTTAACAGTAGCTTTGGAGTGGTTGGCTGACAGGAAGCCTCTGGAATCTTCAGGTAGAGAGTTCCAGATTTTGATCCTTTTATTCACATTGATTTTATACACAGGTTAATTTGGACATGTGGACTATAATAGAGATTTTCGTGACTGGTAATATGCATACGAGTTCTGTTGCAGCTATCAGGAAAGAGTTTTAGATCAGTATTTATATTAGAATTGATTGTCTTGTATGCGTAGTGTGCACAGTAGTACGAGTGAATTTTATGTACATGCATCAAGTAAGTTGAGACGGGGTGATAATTTATACAGCTGCTTTTTGTTGTGTTATTATTGGCTGTAGGTGATTTGTTATAGATGGGGTAGGGATAGTGAGTAGTATAGTGTAAGTAGTGCTATTTGAGGTACATAATAATGTATCTTACAGAGAATGCAAACTTATTTGAATACTCTTTTTATGTGCTGAATGCGGGAGTTGAATTTCAAGTTGCTGTCAAGAGACAGGCCTAATAATTTTGTTTCATTTTGTTTTGCAATGGGAGAACCATTACCCATAACATTTACGTAGTTGGACATTTGTAGCTCTGTTCCCAACCATCATGTAGAAGGTCTTTTCAGTGTTAAGAATGAGTTTGTTAGTAGTCATCCAGGTAGATTGAGTTCCTCATTAATAGTGATATTGAGAGAATTCAGATTTAGGTGAGAGATGACAAAAGTTGTGTTGTCTGCAAACAGAACAGGTCAGAGTTGCTGAAGAAAAGCAGGGGCACCCCTGTGCCAATAGGTTGCATTGATGAGGTTATGCCCTTGGAGATGTATTTGTGTCTGTTGTAAAGGAAGGACTTTAGATATGTAAGTGCATGCCCTCTGATACCATAATGTTGTAGTCTGCTGTATCAAATGCTTTCCCCAATGGAAATAAGTCACTCTGTCTGACTTTTTTGGGTTATCCTAGGTTCTCTACACATATGCTGCTATGTATGATAATTCTATGTAACTGTATTTGTGTATACCTGAATAAACTTACTTAATGACTTACTTACTTAGTAAGGTCAATAAAAATGCTAGTGGATATGCATTGTTTTCAAGAGCTGAAAAATGAAGTCTAGCATTTTTATAATTGCATCATTTGTGCTTTTCTTTAGTCGGAAACCAAACTGGCAGAGGTTGAGTATGTTCAATGATGCTAGAATAGAGTATAATCTCATATTACCTGAAGTTTACCTGGAGAGGGTTTCGGGGGTCAATGGTCTCGCGGCCCGGCCTGAGACCAGGCCTCATGATGGATCAGGGTTTGATCAACCAGGTTGTTACTGCTGGCCACACTCAAGCTGATGTACGAACCACAGCCTGGTTGGTAAGGTACTGACTTCAGGTGCCTGTCCAGTGCCTTCTTGAAGACAGCCAGGGGTCTATTGGCAATACCCCTTATGTATGCTGGGAGGCAATTGAACAGTCTTGGGTCCCAGACACTTATTGTGTTGTCTCTTAGTGTACTCGTGGTGCCCCTGCTTTTCATCGGGGGAATGTTGCATATGTATTAATTTTTTGAAGATTTTGAATAACAGTGGCAGGTTAGATATAAGTCTATAGTTATTTATGTTGGTTGGGTCTCTTTCTACCACCCAGGGAGGTACTACCGTCCTGTGGTAGTAGGTTGGTAGACAGCAACCACCCAGGGAGGTACTACCGTCCTGTGGTAGTAGGTTGGTAGACAGCAACCACCCAGGGAGGTACTACCGTCCTGTGGTAGTAGGTTGGTAGACAGCAACCACCCAGGGAGGTACTACCGTCCTGTGGTAGTAGGTTGGTAGACAGCAACCACCCAGGGAGGTACTACCGTCCTGTGGTAGTAGGTTGGTAGACAGCAACCACCCAGGGAGGTACTACCGTCCTGTGGTAGTAGGTTGGTAGACAGCAACCACCCAGGGAGGTACTACCGTCCTGTGGTAGTAGGTTGGTAGACAGCAACCACCCAGGGAGGTACTACCGTCCTGTGGTAGTAGGTTGGTAGACAGCAACCACCCAGGGAGGTACTACCGTCCTGTGGTAGTAGGTTGGTAGACAGCAACCACCCAGGGAGGTACTACCGTCCTGTGGTAGTAGGTTGGTAGACAGCAACCACCCAGGGAGGTACTACCGTCCTGTGGTAGTAGGTTGGTAGACAGCAACCACCCAGGGAGGTACTACCGTCCTGTGGTAGTAGGTTGGTAGACAGCAACCACCCAGGGAGGTACTACCGTCCTGTGGTAGTAGGTTGGTAGACAGCAACCACCCAGGGAGGTACTACCGTCCTGTGGTAGTAGGTTGGTAGACAGCAACCACCCAGGGAGGTACTACCGTCCTGTGGTAGTAGGTTGGTAGACAGCAACCACCCAGGGAGGTACTACCGTCCTGTGGTAGTAGGTTGGTAGACAGCAACCACCCAGGGAGGTACTACCGTCCTGTGGTAGTAGGTTGGTAGACAGCAACCACCCAGGGAGGTACTACCGTCCTGTGGTAGTAGGTTGGTAGACAGCAACCACCCAGGGAGGTACTACCGTCCTGTGGTAGTAGGTTGGTAGACAGCAACCACCCAGGGAGGTACTACCGTCCTGTGGTAGTAGGTTGGTAGACAGCAAGGGAGGCACTACCATCCTTTGGTAGTAGGTTTGTAGTCAGCAACCACCCAGGGAGGTACTACCATCCTGTGGTAGTTGGTTTGTAGACTGCAACCAACCAGGGAGACCCTACTGCCCTGTGGTAGTAGGTTTGTAGACAGCAACCACCCAGGGAGGTACTACCACCCTGTGGTAGTAGGTTTGTAGACAGCAACCACCCAGGGAGGTACTACTGCCCTGTGGTAGTAGGTTTGTAGACAGCAAACACCCAGGGAGGTACTACTGCCCTGTGGTAGTGGGCTTGTAGACAGCAACCACCCAGGGAGGTACTACCGTCCTGTGGTAGTGGGCTTGTAGACAGCAACCACCCAGGGAGGTACTACTGCCCTGTGGTAGTAGGTTTGTAGACAGCAACCACTCAGGGAGGCACTACTGCCTTGTGGTAGTAGGTTTGTAGACAGCAACCACCCAGGGAGGCACTACCATCCTGTGGTAGTAGGTTTGTAGTCAGCAACCACCCAGAGGGGTACTACCATCCTGTGGTAGTTGGTTTGTAGACTGCAACCAACCACGGAGGCCCTACTGCCCTGTGGTAGTAGGTTTGTAGACAGCAACCACCCAGGGAGGTACTACCACCCTGTGGTATTTGGTTTGTAGACAGCAACCACCCAGGGAGGTACTACTGCCCTGTGGTAGTAGGTTTGTAGACAGCAACCACCCAGGGAGGTACTACTGTCCTGTGGTAGTAGGTTTGTAGACAGCAACTACCCAGGGAGGTACTACCACCCTGTGGTAGTAGGTTTGTAGACAGCAGCCACCCAGGGAGGTACTACTGCCCTGTGGTAGTAGGTTTGTAGACAGCAACCACCCAGGGAGGTACTACCATCTTGTGGTAGTTGGTTTGTAGACAGCAACCACCCAGGGAGGTACTACTACCCTGTGGTAGTAGGTTTGTAGACAGCAACCACCCAGGGAGGTACTACCATCCTGTGGTAGTAGGTTTGTAGACAGCAACCACCCAGGGAGGTACTACTGCCCTGTGGTAGTAGGTTTGTAGACAGCAACCACCCAGGGAGGTACTACCGTCCTGTGGTAGTGGGCTTGTAGACAGCAACCACCCAGGGAGGTACTACTGCCCTGTGGTAGTAGGTTTGTAGATAGCAACCACCCAGGGAGGTACTACTGCCCTGTGGTAGTAGGTTTGTAGACAGCAACCACCCAGGGAGGTACTACCGTCCTGTGGTAGTTGGTTTATAGACTGCAACCAACCAGGGAGGCCCTACTGCCCTGTGGTAGTAGGTTTGTAGACAGCAACCACCCAGGGAGGCACTACCATCCTTTGGTAGTAGGTTTGTAGTCAGCAACCACCCAGGGAGGTACTACCGTCCTGTGGTAGTTGGTTTGTAGACTGCAACCAACCAGGGAGGCCCTACTGCCCTGTGGTAGTAGGTTTGTAGACAGCAACCACCCAGGGAGGTACTACCACCCTGTGGTAGTAGGTTTGTAGACAGCAACCACCCAGGGAGGTACTACTGCCCTGTGGTAGTAGGTTTGTAGACAGCAACCACCCAGGGAGGTACTACTGTCCTGTGGTAGTAGGTTTGTAGACAGCAACCACCCAGAGAGGTGCTACTGCCCTGTGGTAGTAGGTTTGTAGACAGCAGCCACCCAGGGAGGTACTACTGCCCTGTGGTAGTAGGTTTGTAGACAGCAACCACCCAGGGAGGTACTACCATCTTGTGGTAGTGGGTTTGTAGACAGCAACCACCCAGGGAGGTACTACCATCCTGTGGTAGTGGGTTTGTAGACAGCAACCACCCAGGGAGGTACTACCGTCCTGTGGTAGTTGGTTTGTAGACTGCAACCAACCAGGGAGGCCCTACTGCCCTGTGGTAGTAGGTTTGTAGACAGCAACTACCCAGGGAGGTACTACCACCCTGTGGTAGTAGGTTTGTAGACAGCAACCACCCAGGGAGGTACTACTGCCCTGTGGTAGTAGGTTTGTAGACAGCAACCACCCAGGGAGGTACTACTGTCCTGTGGTAGTAGGTTTGTAGACAGCAACCACCCAGAGAGGTGCTACTGCCCTGTGGTAGTAGGTTTGTAGACAGCAGCCACCCAGGGAGGTACTACTGCCCTGTGGTAGTAGGTTTGAAGACAGCAACCACCCAGGGAGGTACTACCATCCTGTGGTAGTGGGTTTGTAGACAGCAACCACCCAGGGAGGTACTACCATCCTGTGGTAGTGGGCTTGTAGACAGCAACCACCCAGGGAGGTACTACCATCCTGTGGTAGTGGGTTTGTAGACAGCAACCACCCAGGGAGGTACTACCATCCTGTGGTAGTTGGTTTGTAGACAGCAACCACCCAGGGAGGTACTACTACCCTGTGGTAGTAGGTTTGTAGACAGCAACCACCCAGGGAGGTACTACCATCCTGTGGTAGTAGGTTTGTAGACAGCAACCACCCAGGGAGGTACTACTGCCCTGTGGTAGTAGGTTTGTAGACAGCAACCACCCAGGGAGGTACTACCGTCCTGTGGTAGTGGGCTTGTAGACAGCAACCACCCAGGGAGGTACTACTGCCCTGTGGTAGTAGGTTTGTAGACAGCAACCACCCAGGGAGGTACTACTGCCCTGTGGTAGTAGGTTTGTAGACAGCAACCACCCAGGGAGGTACTACCGTCCTGTGGTAGTAGGTTTGTAGACAGCAACCACTCAGGGAGGCACTACTGCCTTGTGGTAGTAGGTTTGTAGACAGCAACCACCCAGGGAGGCACTACCATCCTTTGGTAGTAGGTTTGTAGTCAGCAACCACCCAGGGAGGTACTACCATCCTGTGGTAGTTGGTTTGTAGACTGCAACCAACCAGGGAGACCCTACTGCCCTGTGGTAGTAGGTTTGTAGACAGCAACCACCCAGGGAGGTACTACCACCCTGTGGTAGTAGGTTTGTAGACAGCAACCACCCAGGGAGGTACTACTGCCCTGTGGTAGTAGGTTTGTAGACAGCAAACACCCAGGGAGGTACTACTGCCCTGTGGTAGTGGGCTTGTAGACAGCAACCACCCAGGGAGGTACTACCGTCCTGTGGTAGTGGGCTTGTAGACAGCAACCACCCAGGGAGGTACTACTGCCCTGTGGTAGTAGGTTTGTAGACAGCAACCACTCAGGGAGGCACTACTGCCTTGTGGTAGTAGGTTTGTAGACAGCAACCACCCAGGGAGGCACTACCATCCTGTGGTAGTAGGTTTGTAGTCAGCAACCACCCAGGGGGGTACTACCATCCTGTGGTAGTTGGTTTGTAGACTGCAACCAACCACGGAGGCCCTACTGCCCTGTGGTAGTAGGTTTGTAGACAGCAACCACCCAGGGAGGTACTACCACCCTGTGGTATTTGGTTTGTAGACAGCAACCACCCAGGGAGGTACTACCACCCTGTGGTATTTGGTTTGTAGACAGCAACCACCCAGGGAGGTACTACTGTCCTGTGGTAGTAGGTTTGTAGACAGCAACCACCCAGAGAGGTGCTACTGCCCTATGGTAGTAGGTTTGTAGACAGCAACCACCCAGGGAGGTACTACTGCCCTGTGGTAGTAGGTTTGTAGACAGCAACCACCCAGGGAGGTACTACTGCCCTGTGGTAGTAGTTTTGTAGACAGCAACCACCCAGGGAGGTACTACCACCCTGTGGTAGTAGGGTTGTAGACAGCAACCACCCAGGGAGGCACTACCACCCTGTGGTAGTAGGTTTGTAGACAACAACCACCCAGGGAGGTACTACCACCCTGTGGTAGTAGGTTTGTAGACAGCAACCACCCAGGGAGGCACTACCATCCTGTGATAGTAGGTTTGTAGACAGCAACCACCCAGGGAAGTACTACCACCCTGTGGTAGTAGGTTTGTAGACAGCAACCACCCAGGGAGGCAGTAGGTTTGTAGACAGCAACCACCCAGGGAGGTGCTACTGCCCTGTGGTAGTAGGTTTGTAGACAGCAACCACCCAGGGAGGCACTACCATCCTGTGGTAGTAGGTTTGTAGACAGCAACCACCCAGGGAGGTACTACCACCCTGTGGTAGTAGGTTTGTAGACAGCAACCACCCAGGGAGGCACTACTGCCCTGTGGTAGTAGGTTTGTAAACAGCAACCACCCAGGGAGGCACTACCATCCTGTGGTGGTAAGTTTGTAGACAGCAACCACCCAGGGAGGCACTACCATCCTGTGGCAGTAGGTTTGGAGACAGCAACCACCCAGGGAGGCACTACCATCTGTGGTAGTAGGTTTGTAGACAGCAACCACCCAGGGAGGTACTACCACCATGTGGTAGTAGGTTTGTAGACAGCAACCACCCAGGGAGGCATTGCCATCCTGTGGTAGTAGGTTTGTAGACAGCAACCACCCAGGGAGGTACTACCATCCTGTGGTAGTAGGTTTGTAGGCAGCAACCACCCAGGGAGGTACTACCATCCTGTGGTAGTAGGTTTGTAGACAGCAACCACCCAGGGAGGTACTACCATCCTGTGGTAGTAGGTTTGTAGACAGCAACAACCCAGGAAGGTACTACCATCCTGTGGTAATAGGTTTGTAGACAGCAACCACCCAGGGAGGTACTACCATCCTGTGGTAGTAGGTTTGTAGACAGCAACCACCCAGGGAGGTACTACCCTCCTGTGGTAGTAGGTTTGTAGACAGCAACCACCCAGGGAGGTACTACTGCCCCGTGGTAGTAGGTTTGTAGACAGCAACCTCCCAGGGAGGTACTACTGTCCTGTGGTAGTAGGTTTGTAGACAGCAACCACCCAGGGAGGTACTACTGCCCTGTGGTAGTAGGTTTGTAGACAACAACCTCCCAGGGAGGTACTACCATCCTGCTAAGTGAGTGTGAAATGGAAGTCTGTAATTATTTTACATAATGGTAGGATTGCTGGTGTCTTTTTTTTTATCTCATAAACATGCATGCTAACAGGTACATCCTGCTACCTCTATTTATACTTGAGTCACACTACACGTGCATGTACGAGCACATATATACACACCAATCAGGCTTTTCTTCTATTTTCTTAATAGGTCTTGTTCATTATTTCCTCTTATCTCCATGGGGAATTGGAACAGAATTCTACTTTCGTAAGCAATGTGTGTTGTAAGAGGTGACTGAAATGCCGTTAGCAAGGAGCTAGTAACTTCTTCTCCTGTATAAATTAATAAATTTAAAAAAAAAAACTTGTTTTTCTTTTTAACCCTTAAACGGTCCAAACGTATATATACGTTCACGCGCGTAGCACCCCAAACGTATATATACGTTTTCTTTGTCATTCATTCAACATTGCCACAATAAGCCTGAGTCACCTATACATGAGAGAATGGGTGTGTGCACTCACTGTGTTCCATATTAAAATAATTGGGGATGCCTGGGTACCAGATTTTCGCTTAGCAGATTACGATGGGCTTAGAGAACACTTATCATCTGTTGACTGGGGTAACGAAGAGAGCTATCAATATGACAGTTTTCTGAACACAATACATGCTGCTCAAAGAACGTTTATCCCTTATAAGGAAATTAGATCAAATAGAAATGACCCAAAATGGATGAATAATAGGCTGAAATATCTACTAGGGCATAAGAAAGGAATTTATAGGCGTATCAAAAGAGGCGAGGGTCATCTTATGAATCAGTATATTGACATTAAGAGGGACATTAAAAAGGGGATAAGAAAAGCTAAAAGGGACTATGAAATTAAA
Source organism: Cherax quadricarinatus (assembly GCF_038502225.1). Lineage (NCBI taxonomy): Eukaryota > Metazoa > Arthropoda > Malacostraca > Decapoda > Parastacidae > Cherax > Cherax quadricarinatus. The sequence goes on along the minus strand of NC_091359.1, from coordinate 366,316 downwards.
GTTGCTAGGGATTCTAAAACTAACCCAAAAAGTTTTTTCCAGGTCTATAGAACAAAAGTCAGAGATAAGATAGGTCCCCTTAAAAATAACTATGGGCATCTTACTGACAAAGAGAATGAAATGTGCTCGATTTTAAATAATTATTTTCTCTCGGTTTTTACACAGGAAGACACTAATAATATTCCGGTAATTAATTTTTATAGTGGATCAGAAGAAGATAAATTATGTAACATCACAGTCACTAGTGAAATGGTTGTGAAGCAGATAGACAGACTGAAGCAAAATAAGTCACCGGGTCCTGATGAGGTTTTTTTAAGGGTTCTAAAGGAATGCAAAATGGAAGTCTGTGAACCATTAACTAATATTTTTAATTTATCTCTTCAAACAGGTGCAGTGTCTGATATGTGGAAGATGGCTAATGTAATTCCTATTTTTAAAACAGGGGACAAGTCGTTACCGTCAAATTACCGCCCAATAAGCCTGACCTCAATTGTAGGCAAATTACTAGAGTCAATTATAGCTGAGATTATAAGAAGCCATCTCGATAAGCATAGCTTGATTAATGATACTCAGCATGGATTCACAAGAGGCCGGTCTTGTCTAACTAATTTATTAACTTTCTTCAGTAAAGCTTTTGAGGCTGTTGACCACGATAAAGAATTTGATATTATTTACTTAGATTTTAGTAAGGCATTTGATAGAGTTCCGCACCAAAGACTGTTGAAGAAAGTAGCAGCTCATGGCATTGGGGCAAGGGTGCTCTCGTGGATCGAATCATGGCTCACAGACAGGAAGCAAAGAGTGTCCATAAATGGGGTTAAATCCGAGTGGGGATCAGTAACAAGTGGCGTTCCACAGGGATCAGTCTTGGGCCTGTTGTTGTTTATAATATATATCAATGATCTTGATGAAGGAATTACTAGTGATAAGAGCAAATTCGCCGATGACACGAAGATAGGTAGGATAATTGATTCAAACGTAGATGTTAGGGAACTTCAGGAGGATTTAGACAAACTCTACTCTTGGTCAGAAAAGTGGCAGATGCAGTTCAATGTAGATAAATGCAAGGTTATGAAGCTCGGGAGTGTCCATAACCCTAGCACTTATAAGTTAAATAATGTAGAACTTAACCATACAGATTGCGAAAAGGACTTGGGGTTATGGTAAGCAGCAACCTTAAATCAAGACAGCAATGCCTAAGCGTACGTAATAAGGCAAATAGATTACTGGGATTTATATCAAGAAGTGTAAGCAACAGAAGTCCAGAGGTCATACTGCAGCTTTATACATCATTAGTAAGGCCTCACCTAGATTATGCAGTTCAATTCTGGTCTCCATATTACAGAATGGACATAAATTCGTTAGAAAACATTCAGCGTAGGATGACTAAATTAATACATAGCATTAGAAATCTTCCTTATGAAGAAAGATTGAAGACTCTTAAGTTACATTCACTTGTTAGACGAAGAATGAGGGGAGACCTGATCGAAGTGTATAAGTGGAAGATAGGTATTAATAAAGGGGATATTAACAAGGTCTTGAGAATATATCTCCAAGAGAGAACCCGCAGTAATGGATTTAAATTAGATAAGTTTAGATTTAGAAAGGACATAGGAAAGTATTGGTTTGGAAATAGGGTAGTAGATGAGTGGAACAGTCTACCTAGTTGGGTTATTGAGGCTAGGACTTTGGGTAGTTTCAAATTTAGGTTGGATAAATACATGAGTGGGATGGGTTGGATTTGAGTGGGACTTGCACATCAGAGCTTATTTCTTGGGTAGCATTGAAAATTGGGTAGGTCAAATGTTTGTTAGTGGGATGAATTGTAAAGGACCTGCCTAGTATGGGCCAACAGGCCTGCTGCAGTGTTCCTCCTTTCTTATGTTCTTATCAAGAAGTGTAAGCAACAGAAGTCCAGAGGTCATACTGCAGCTTTATACATCATTAGTAAGGCCTCACCTAGATTATGCAGCTCAATTCTGGTCTCCATATTACAGAATGGACATAAATTCGTTAGAAAACATTCAGCGTAGGATGACTAAATTAATACATAGCATTAGAAATCTTCCTTATGAAGAAAGATTGAAGACTCTTAAGTTACATTCACTTGTTAGACGAAGAATGAGGGGAGACCTGATCGAAGTGTATAAGTGGAAGATAGGTATTAATAAAGGGGATATTAACAAGGTCTTGAGGATATCTCTCCAAGAGAGAACCCGCAGTAATGGATTTAAATTAGATAAGTTTAGATTTAGAAAGGACATAGGAAAGTATTGGTTTGGAAATAGGGTAGTTGATGAGTGGAACAGTCTACCTAGTTGGGTTATTGAGGCTAGGACTTTGGGTAGTTTCAAATTTAGGTTGGATAAGTACATGAGTGGGAGGGGTTGGATTTGAGTGGGACTTGCACATCAGAGCTTATTTCTTGGGTAGCATTGAAAATTGGGTTGGTCAAATGTTTGTTAGTGGGATGAATTGTAAAGGACCTGCCTAGTATGGGCCAACAGGCCTGCTGCAGTGTTCCTCCTTTCTTATGTTCTTATGTTCTTATATGCTCTTTTTTCCTTTTAAAAGAAAAGATTTCTTTTTTCCTCAAATTTGGGGCGCTACGCGAGTGAACGTATATATTCGTTTGGACCGTTTAAGGGTTAAGTCACCTTGCCTCGGTAGAATACGGCCAATATCATTGAGAAAAAAAAATTAATGGATTTTTTCATTTTTTCCTGTAGTTCCAGACTTGTGTAGTAGTATGTAATTAGCCATTCTGTAAAGGTGATCCTGGTGATAATTATTGGTAATAATATATTTATTTCAGTTTTTTCCAGGAGTACTTTCATTGTTCTGATATATTTGTTTCAGTTCTTTCCAGGAGTACCTTCAGTGTTCTGATATATTTGTTTCAGTTCTTTCCAGGAGTACCTTCAGTGTTCTGAAAGAGTTGTCTTTGAAACTTGTGGTAATGAAACAGCATTGTTTACAAAGGAATTCCTGGACCGTATGGCTGGACCCATTGTCCAGGTGAGACCTTCCTTCACTATGTTATCTGCTGGGATTATGAATTAACTGTCAGTATTTTTATTATTTGCTGGTGCTATTATTATCTGATAGGGGTCTTAATTGTCTGCTTTGGTTATTAATTACAGTATCTGCTTTGGTTATCTGTTGGTGTTATATACCTGATTGGGCTATTAATTAATTCTAGAGGCTTAATTATGTCTAGAGGCTATTAATTATCTCTAGGGGCTTAATTATGTCTAGGGCAATTAATTATCTCTAGGGATGTAGTTGTGCATAGGGGCTATTAATTATCTGTTGAGGTTGTTAATTATTTGCTCCTTTGTTATTTAGCATTAGAATTTCTTGTCAGTGTGTGTGTGTGTGTAGTATACACACACACACACACATATATATATATATATATATATATATATATATATATATATATATATATATATATATATATATATATATATATATATATATATATATATATATATACATACATACATACATACATACGTGTGTGTGTATGTACATTCATGTGCATTCATGCACAGGCATGAGCACGCACACACACTCAGACATATTGTAGTGGTTAGGTGATGAAAATAATGGTTAGTATGTGTAAAGATAAGTTAAACAAGGCACATACATTCCCAGTGATTTAATGGAACCAAACCAAATAGTTTTATGAAAGAATTATGCAGGAGGAACACTCTTGCCTTATTATCACATAGCAAGAAATATGTTAAATTATAAGGATTATGAAATGGCTTTCTTTGCCATCATTAATACAGTGAAACAAATACTAATTCTAATTTACTTTCTAATTACCTCCAAAAGGACAGCAAGGTAAGACAGAAATCCAGCATATGTGTATATGCATGTATATATGTATATATCTTTATATATGCATGTATATGTGTATATATCAGTGCATGTATATATGCATGTATATAGTATTTATATATGCATGTATATAAGCATGTTAAAAATAGGAGAGAAGAGTTATTAAATGGAGAGTTGGAGGTATTGGGAAGATGGAGGGAATATTTTGAGAAATTGTTGAATGTTGATGAAGATAGGGAAGCTGTGATTTTGTGTATAGGGCAAGGAGGAACAACATCTTGTAGGAGTGAGGAAAAACCAGTTGTGAATGTGGGCGAAGTGCATGAGGCAGTGGGTAGAATGAAAGGGAAATAAAGCAGCTGGAATTGATGGGATAAAGATAGAAATGTTAAAAGTAGATTTGGATATAGTTTAGGAGTGGTTAATGCTTTTATTTAACCCTTAAACTGTCCAAACGTAGATGTACGTTCTCATGCGTAGCACTCCAACCTTGATTTTCCCCATTTGAAAGCGCGTAAAATAAAACGTCGGTCTACGTTCAGAGCCTGCTGCACGTCAACGTATATCTACGTTTGGACAGTTTAAGGGCTAATAAATATATTGAAGAGGGTAAGGTACCTAGGGATTGGCAGAGAGCATTCATAGTTCCTTTGTATAAAGGCAAAGGGGACAAAAAAAGTGTAAAAATTATAAGGGAATAAGTCTGTTGAGCATACCTGAGAAAGTGTTTGGTAGATTTATTATTGAAAGAATTAAGAGTAAGATGGAGAGCAAGATACCAGATGAACAAGGAGGCTTTAGGAAGGTTAGGGGTTGTGTAGACAAAGTGTTTACAGTGAAACATATAGGTGAACATTATTTAGATAAGGGTAAAGTGAGTTTTGTGGCATTTATGGATTTGGAAAATGTGTATGGTAGGGTGGATAAGGGGGCAGTGTGGCAAATGTTGCAAATGTATGGAATAGAAGGTAGGTTACTGAAAGCAGTGAAGAGTTTTTACGAGGACAGTGAGGCTCAGGTTAGAGTATGTAGGAGAGGGAGATTATTTCCCAGTAAAAGTAGGCCTTAGACAGAGATGTGTAATGTCACCATGGCTGTTCAGTATATTTATAGATAGGGGTTTTAAGAGAAGTGAATGCTCGGGTGTTAGCAAGAGGTGTGGATTTAAAAGATAAAGAATCTAACACAAAGTGGGAGTTGTCACAGTTGCTCTTTGCTGATGACGCTGTGCTTTTGGGAGATTCTGAAGAGAAGTTGCACAGGTTGGTGGATGAGTTTGGTAGGGTATGTAAAAGAAGGAAATAAAAGTAAATATAGGAAAGAGTAAGGTGATGAGGATGGAAAAAAATTTAGGTAATGAAAGGTTGGATATCAGATTAGAGGGAGAGAGTATGGAGGAGGTGAATGTATTCAGATATTTTGGAGTGGATGTGTCAGCAGATGGGTCTATGAAAGATGAGGCAAATCATAGAATTGATGAGGGGAAAAAGGTGAGTGGTGCACTGAGGAGTCTATCGAGACAAAGAACATTATCCATGGAAGCAAAGAGGGGAATGTACGAGAGTATAGTTATACCAATGCTCTTAGAGTACTCGTCACAGCATTATGCCGGGTGAGCACCCTGGCATAATGCTGTGACAAAAATCAAAGGCCTACCATACAGGGGGGGCCTTTTTTCATTAGTGCATTCTGCTGGGTAGCAGCCATAAGCATGACGTCTCGGCCTGCCGCCACACTTCACAATGAGTTCTCATTGCTCATGTGGCTGCTGTGGTGAGAGGAAGTGTTGCACTGTGGGTGTCTGTAGGAAACAATCAGGCTGCAGTACTAGGGTTGAAAACAGCAGATATTACCAGGATACCTCAGGGATATGTTTAAGACAGTGTTCAAAATAAAGTTGCTAGTAAAGGCAAAGCAATTGATCAACAAAGAGAGATAGTAGAGGGCAACGAGTGACTAGCTCCCTTAAGGTTTACTATACAAATAGGAGTCTTAGAAATAAGATAGATGAGCTAAGATTACTTGCAAGTGCAGGTAATATAGATATTGCTATAACAGAGACCTGGTTCAACTTGGAAGATAGAGAAATGCCTTCTGAATGCAACATACAGGGTTATAAACTACAGTGGACCCTCGACCAACGATGGCATCGACTAACGATAAAATTGGGCAACGATGCGTTTTCCATAAAAATATTGGCTCGACCAACGATGAAAAACTCGGGTAAGGACATTCGTCCCGAAAGCATCTGCCTGTCCATCCAGGTGAGTGCGCCTCAGCTACCCTGCCTTCAGCTAGTGTGCCATTGTTTACAAGTCACAGAGGTCAGTTCCACGTGTACCTGCGATACATTTTGTATTATTCCAGTGTTTTTAGTGCTTGTAACTGCTATCCATGGGGAAGTGGAATAAGAATCTTTCCTCCATAAGCCATGCATGTTATAAAAGTCAACTAAAATGCCGGGAACAATGGGCTAGTAACCCCTTTTCCTGTAATAATTACTAAAAAGAATAAGAAGAAAATTGTCAAAGTGGGAAGTCTGAATGTGCGTGGATGTTGTGCAAATGATAAGAAAGAGATGATTGTGGATGTTATGAATGAGAAGAAGCTGGATGTTCTGGCTTTAAGTGAAACAAAGATGAAGGGGGTAGGATAGTTTCAGTGGAGAGGAATAAATGGGATTAGGTCAGGGATTTTAAATAGAGTTAGAGCTAAAGACAGAGTAGCAATAATGTTGAAGGATAAGTTATGGCAGGAAAAGAGGGACTACAAATGTATTAATCCAAGGATTATGTGGAGTAAAATAAAGGTTGGATGTGAAAAGTGGGTTATAGTAAGCGTGTATGCACCTGGAGAAGAGAGAAGTGTAGAGGAGAGAGATTTTGGGAAATGTTGAGTGAATGCTTGGGGAGTTTTGAAGCAAGTGTGAGAGTAATGGTGGTTGGGGATTTCAATGCTAAAGTGGGCAAAAATGTTGTGGAGGGAGTAGTAGGTAAATTTGGGGTGCCAGGAGTAAATGAAAATGGGGAGCCTTTAATTGAGCTATGTGTAGAAAGAGGTTTAGTAATAAGTAATACATATTTTATGAAGAAGAGGATAAATAAATATACAAGGTATGATATAGCACGTAATGAAAGTAGTTAGATTATGTATTGGTGGATAAAAGGTTGATGGGTAGGCTCCAGGATCTACACATTTATAGATGGGCAACTGACATATCGTATCATTATTTAGTTGTAGCTACAGTAAGAGGTAGATGGGAAAAGAGGAAAATGGCAACAACAAGTAAGAGGGAGGTGAGAGTGTATAAACTAAGGGAGGAGGAAGTTCGGGTGAGATATAAGCAACTATTGGCAGAAAGGTGGACTGGTGCAAGTATGAGCAGTGGAGGGGTTGAAGAGGGTTGGAATAGTTTTAAAAATGCAGTATTAGAATGTGGGGCAGAAGTTTGTGGTTATAGGAGGGTGGGTGCAGGAGGAAAGAGGAGTGATTGGTGGAATGATGAAGTAAAGGTTGTGATAAAAGAGAAAAAGTTAGCTTATGAGAGGTTTTTACAAAGCAGAAGTGTTATAAGAAGAGTAGAGTATATGGAGAGTAAAAGAAAGGTGAAGAGAGTGGTGAGAGAGTGCAAAAGGAGATCAGATGATAGAGTGGGAGAGGCACTGTCAAGAAATTTTAATGAAAATAAGAAAAAATTTTGGAGTGAGTTAAACAAGTTAAGAAAGCCTAGGGAACAAATGGATTTGTCAGTTAAAAACAGAGTAGGGGAGTTAGTAGATGGGGAGAGGGAGGTTTTGGGTACATGGCGAGAATATTTTGAGGAACTTTTAAATGTCGACGAAGAAAGGGAGGCGGTAATTTTATGCACTGGACAGGGAGGTATACCATCTTTTAGGAGTGAAGAAGAACAGGATGTAGGTGTGGGGGAGGTGCATGAGGCATTACGTAGAATGAAAGGGGGTAAAGCAGCTGGAACTGACAGGATCATGACAGAAATGTTAAAAGCAGGGGGATATAGTGTTGGAGTGGTTGGTATTTTTGTTTAATAAATGTATGAAAGAGGGGAAGGTACCTAGAGATTGGCGGAGAGCATGTATAGTCCCTTTATATAAAGGTGAGGGGGACAAGAGAGATTGTAAAAATCATAGAGGAATAAGTTTACTGAGTATACCAGGAAAAGTGTATGGTAGGGTTATAGTTGAAAGAGTTAGAGGCAAGACAGAATGTAGGATTGCGGATGAGCAAGGAGGTTTTAGAGTGGGTAGGGGATGTGTAGATCAAGTGTTTACATTGAAGCATATATGTGAACAATATTTAGATAAAGGTAGGGAAGTTTTTATTGCATTTATGGATTTAGAAAAGGCATATGATAGTGGATGGGGGAGCAATGTGGCAGATGTTGTAAGTATATGGAATAGGTGGTAAGTTACTAAATGCTGTAAAGAGTTTTTATGAGGATAGTGAGGCTCAGGTTAGGGTGTGTAGAAGAGAGGGAGACTACTTCCCAGTAAAAGTAGGTCTTAGACAGGAATGTGTAATGTCACCATGGTTGTTTAATATATTTATAGATGGGGTTGTAAAAGAAGTAAATGCTAGGGTGTTTGGGGGAGGGGTGGGATTAAATTATGGGGAATCAAATACAAAATGGGAATTGTCACAGTTGCTTTTTGCTGATGATACTGTGCTTATGGGAGATTCTAAAGAAAAATTGCAATGTTTAGTGGACGAGTTTTGGAGCGTGTGTAAAGGTAGAAAGTTGAAAGTGAACATAGAAAAGAGTAAGGTGATGAGGGTATCAAATGATTTAGACAAAGAAAAATTGGATATCAAATTGGGGAGGAGGAGTATGGAAGAAGTGAATGTTTTCAGATTCATGTACTGTACTTGGGAGTTGACGTGTCAGCGGATGGATTTATGAAGGATGAGGTTAATCATAGAATTGATGAGGGGAAAAAAGGGGAGTGGTGCATTGAGGTATATGTGGAGACAAAAAACATTATCTATGGAGGCAAAGAAGGGAATGTATGAAAGTAGAGTACTGTAGTACCAACACCCTTATATGGGTGTGAAGCTTGGGTTGTGAATGCAGCAGCAAGGAGTCAGTTGGAGGCAGTGGAGATGTCCTGTCTAAGGGCAGTGTGTGGTGTAAATATTATGCAGAAAATTCGGAGAAGGTGTGGAGTTAATAAAAATAATAGTCAGAGGGCTGAAGAAGGGTTATTGAGGTGGTTTGGTCATTTAGAGAGACTGGCTCAAAGTAGAATGACATGGAGAGCGTATAAATCTGTAGGGGAAGGAAGGTGGGGTAGGGGTCGTCCTCAAAAAGGTTGGAAGGAAGGGGTAAGGGAGGTTTTGTGGGCGAGGGGCTTAGACTTCCAGCAGGCGTGCGTGAGCGTGTTCGATAGGGGTGAATGGAGACGAATGGTATTTGGGACCTGACGATCTGTTGGAGTGTGAGCAGGGTAATATTTAGTGAAGGGATTCAGGGAAACCGGTTATTTTTTTATAGCCGGACCTGAATCCTGGAAATGGGAAGTACAATGCCTGCACTCTAAAGGAGGGGTTCGGGACATTGGCAGTTTGGAGGGATATGTTGTGTATCTTTATGTGTACGTATATGCTTCTAAGCTGTTGTGTTCTGAGCACCTCTGCAAAAACAGTGATTATGTGTGAGTGAGGTGAAAGAGTTGAATGATGAAAGTATTTTCTTTTTGGGGATTTTCTTTCTTTTTGGGTCACCCTGCCTCGGTGGGAGACAGCCGACTTGTTAAAAAAAAAAAACTGCTAAATAAGCCACCATGGGTCCCAAGAAAGCTTCTAGTGCCAACCCTGTCTTAAAAAAGGTGAGAATTACTACGGAATTGAAAAAAGAGATAATTGCAAAGTACGAAAGTGGAGTGCGTGCCTCTGAGCTGGCCAGGTTGTATAATAAACCTCAATCAACCATCGCTACTATCTTGGCCAACAGAAAGGCAATCAAGGAAGCTGTTGTTGCGAAAGGTGCAAGTATGTTTTCAAAACAGAGTTCGCAAATACTCAAAGATGTGGCAAGACTGTTCTTTGTGTGGATAAACAAAAAACAATTATCAGGAGGTAGTGTGTGTCAGCCAGTAATATGTGAAAAGGCAAGGCAGTTGCATGACTATTTAATTTAAAAAATTCCTGCAACTAGTGGCGATGTTAGTGAATTTAAGGCCAGCAAAAGTTGATTCGAGTGATTTAAGAATTGTAGTGACATACACAGTGTGATAAGGCATTGTGAGGCTGCCAGTTGTGACCAAAAAGCAGCTGAAAAATATGTGCAGGAATTCAAGGAGTATATTCACTGAAAAATTAAAACCCCAACAAGTGTTTAATTATGACGAAACAGGCCTGTTTTGGAAGAAAATGCCGCAGGAGGAAAAAGCACTACTAGGACACAAGCCTATGAAAGACAGGCTAACTCTAATGTTTTGTAGTAATGCTAGTGGGGACTGTAAAGTGAAGCCTCTACTCTTGTATCACTCTGAAACTCCCAGAGTGTTCAAGAAAAACAGTGTCGTCAAGACTAATTTGTGTGTGATGTGGAAGGCAAATAGTAAGGCATGGGTCACTACAGACATTTTCTATGATTGGTTCTATCATGTGTTTCGCCCCACTGTGAAAAATTACCTCGTTGAAAATAAATTGGACCTCAAGTGCCTCCTGGTATTAGGCAGTGCTCCTGCTCATCCTCCAGACTTGCCAGAGTGAATTGCTGGGGAGTTGAGCTTCATAAAAGTGAAGTTCTTGCTTCCTAATACCACTCCTCTCCTTCAACCCATGGACCAGCAGGTCATTTCAAATTTCAAAAAACTGTACACCAAAACAGTGTTTCGAAAGTGCTTTGAAGTGACCTCAGACACTGAATTGACCCTAAGAGACTTTTAGGTAAGGCTTGGGAGGGAGTGACTAACAGGACCTTGAACTCTGCTTGGAGGAAATTGTGGGCACATTGTGTACAAGAGAGGGATTTTGAAGGGTTTGGGGCTAACCCTCAGGAGCCTATGCCAGTTGTGGAATCTATTGTGGCATTGGGGAAATCCATGGCATTGGAGGTTAGTGGGGAGGATATGGAAGAGTTGGTGGAGGATGACGATGAAGAACTAACCACTGATGAGCTGCAAGAGCATCTGCAACAGCAAGAGACCACAACTGAGGAAATTGCTTCAGAGGAGGGGAGAGAGAAATGGAGGAATTTGCCTTCTTCAATGATTAAGGAAATTTGTGCAAAGTGGGTTGACGTGCAAACCATTATGGACGAACATCACCCTGACACAGCTATTGCAAGCCGTACTGGTGACTTTTACAATGACAATGTTGTGGCTCATTTTAGGAAAATCTTAAAGGAATGCCAGATACAGAGCTCTGTGGATAAATTTTTGGTGCGACAGAGGTCCAGTGACTGTCAAGTTGTTCCCAGTGGCATTAAAAAAAAAAAAAAAGGAAAGTAACCCAGGAAAAGGACTTGGTACCTAAAGTCCTTATGGAAGCGGATTCCCCTTCCAAACAATAATACACCACCATCATCTCCCATCTCATCACTCATCACTACATCTTCAATAAAGGTAAGTGTCATTTATTCTTCATTTTTTTTTTTTTTTTTATTATCACACCGGCCGATTCCCACCAAGGCAGGGTGGCCCGAAAAAGAAAAACTTTCACCATCATTCACTCCATCACTGTCTTGCCAGAAGGGTGCTTTACACTACAGTTTTTAAACTGCAACATTAACACCCCTCCTTCAGAGTGCAGGCACTGTACTTCCCATCTCCAGAACTCAAGTCCGGCCTGCCGGTTTCCCTGAATCCCTTCATAAATGTTACTTTGCTCACACTCCAACAGCACGTCAAGTATTAAAAACCATTTGTCTCCATTCACTCCTATCAAACACGCTCACGCATGCCTGCTGGAAGTCCAAGCCCCTCGCACACAAAACCTCCTTTACCCCCTCCCTCCAACCCTTCCTAGGCCGACCCCTACCCCGCCTTCCTTCCACTACAGACTGATACACTCTTGAAGTCATTCTGTTTCGCTCCATTCTCTCTACATGTCCGAACCACCTCAACAACCCTTCCTCAGCCCTCTGGACAACAGTTTTGGTAATCCCGCACCTCCTCCTAACTTCCAAACTACTAATTCTCTGCATTATATTCACACCACACATTGCCCTCAGACATGACATCTCCACTGCCTCCAGCCTTCTCCTCGCTGCAACATTCATCACCCACGCTTCACACCCATATAAGAGCGTTGGTAAAACTATACTCTCATACATTCCCCTCTTTGCCTCCAAGGACAAAGTTCTTTGTCTCCACAGACTCCTAAGTGCACCACTCACTCTTTTTCCCTCATCAATTCTATGATTCACCTCATCTTTCATAGACCCATCCGCTGACACGTCCACTCCCAAATATCTGAATACGTTCACCTCCTCCATACTCTCTCCCTCCAATCTGATATTCAATCTTTCATCACCTAATCTTTTTGTTATCCTCATAACCTTACTCTTTCCTGTATTCACCTTTAATTTTCTTCTTTTGCACACCCTACCAAATTCATCCACCAATCTCTGCAACTTCTCTTCAGAATCTCCCAAGAGCACAGTGTCATCAGCAAAGAGCAGCTGTGACAACTCCCACTTTGTGTGTGATTCTTTATCTTTTAACTCCACGCCTCTTGCCAAGACCCTCGCATTTACTTCTCTTACAACCCCATCTATAAATATATTAAACAACCACGGTGACATCACACATCCTTGTCTAAGGCCTACTTTTACTGGGAAAAAATTTCCCTCTTTCCTACATACTCTAACTTGAGCCTCACTATCCTCGTAAAAACTCTTCACTGCTTTCAGTAACCTACCTCCTACACCATACACTTGCAACATCTGCCACATTGCCCCCCTATCCACCCTGTCATACGCCTTTTCCAAATCCATAAATGCCACAAAGACCTCTTTAGCCTTATCTAAATACTGTTCACTTATATGTTTCACTGTAAACACCTGGTCCACACACCCCCTACCTTTCCTAAAGCCTCCTTGTTCATCTGCTATCCTATTCTCCGTCTTACTCTTAATTCTTTCAATTATAACTCTACCATACACTTTACCAGGTACACTCAACAGACTTATCCCCCTATAATTTTTGCACTCTCTTTTATCCCCTTTGCCTTTATACAAAGGAACTATGCATGCTCTCTGCCAATCCCTAGGTACCTTACCCTCTTCCATACATTTATTAAATAATTGCACCAACCACTCCAAAACTATATCCCCACCTGCTTTTAACATTTCTATCTTTATCCCATCAATCCCGGCTGCCTTACCCCCTTTCATTTTACCTACTGCCTCACGAACTTCCCCCACACTCACAACTGGCTCTTCCTCACTCCTACAAGATGTTATTCCTCCTTGCCCTATACACGAAATCACAGCTTCCCTATCTTCATCAACATTTAACAATTCCTCAAAATATTCCTTCCATCTTCCCAATACCTCTAACTCTCCATTTAATAACTCTCCTCTCCTATTTTTAACTGACAAATCAATTTGTTCTCTAGGCTTTCTTAACTTGTTAATCTCACTCCAAAACTTTTTCTTATTTTCAACAAAATTTGTTGATAACATCTCACCCACTCTCTCATTTGCTCTCTTTTTACATTGCTTCACCACTCTCTTAACCTCTCTCTTTTTCTCCATATACTCTTCCCTCCTTGCATCACTTCTACTTTGTAAAAACTTCATGTAGTATTTATTGTGTATGTATCATTGTTTTCTGTGTATGAAAATGTATATTTCATGTTTTATTTTTTTTTATCATACTTTTGGGTGTCTGGAATGGATTAATTGGATTTCCATTATTTCTTATGGGGAAAATTAAATTGACTAACGATAAAGTCGGCTAAGGACATGCTCTCTGGAATGGATTAATATCGTTGGTCGAGGGTCCACTGTATTCCATACTGATTGGGTCAACAGGAAGGGTGGTGGAGTGGCGATGTATGTCAGAGATAATTTAAATTGTTGTGTTAGACAAGATATAAGATTAGAAACATTGGACACAGAATCTGTTTGGCTACAGTTTCTCGAGGGTCGTGAAAAGCTAATTTTGGGTGTGATTTATAGGCCCCCAAACCTTGATAGAGAGTGCAGTAAGCTGCTATGGGGCAAAATTCGTAAGGCATCTAGAAATGAAAATGTTGTGTTAGTGGGAGATTTTAACTTTAGACAAATTGATTGGAACAATGTGACAGGAAATCTTGAGTCTAGTGACTTTCTTGATACAGTTCAGGATTGCTTTTTAAAACAGTTTGTGACAGAACCAACTAGAGGACACAGTCTACTTGACTTGGTTCTTGCCAACAAAGAATCACTAGTTAATAATCTTGAGGTTAATGATGAGCTTGGGGAAAGTGATAACAAATCACTTAGTTTCAATATATCATGGAGTTACCAAGATAACTGCAATCAAATCTCTGTCCCAGACTTTCGCTTGACCGATTTCATGGGGCTGAAAAATTACCTGGGTGCGCTAAATTGGGATGTCCTGATTATGGGTCAGGTAGGTGGTCTTGGTTGCCAATATGACATTTTTCAGAGCATAGTTCTAGCTGCCCAGACAACTTTTGTTCCGAGTAGGGATCTAACAAAAATGATCCCAAATGGATGAACAATAGATTAAAACATCTCATTGGTCAAAAGATAGGCATATATAGGCTTATGAAAAGAGGGGGGGGCAGTTAAGAAATCAATATATTCAATTAAAGAGAGAAATAAAAAAAGCATTAAGAAAAGCAAAAAGGGATTATGAGACTAAGGTTGCAAGAGGTTCGAAGACTAACCCAAAATGGTTCTTTCAGGTATACAGAAGTAAGATTAGGGACAGGATAGGCCCACTTAAGAGTAACTCAGGTCAGATCACTGATAGTGATAAGGATATGTGTGAAATTTTCAATACTTACTTCCTCTCAGTTTTTACCCAGGAAAATACTAGCGAAACTCCAGAAATAATAGATTATGTAGATTGCTGTAACTAGTGATATGGTTCTGAGACAAATAGAGAAATTAAAACCTAACAAATCCCCAGGTCCTGATGAACTGTTTGCAAGGGTGTTAAAGGAATGTAAAGAGGAACTTAGCATACCTTTGGCTAATCTTTCAACATATCACTGCAAACTAGCATAGTGCCTGATAAATGGAAAATGGCAAATGTAATACCTATTTACTAGGCAGGTGACAGGTCCTTAGCTTCGAACTATAGACCAATAAGCCTTACCTCCATAGTGGGAAAATTTATAGAATCAATAATTGCCGAAGCAATTCGTAGCCATCTCAAAAGGCATAAATTGATTAATGAATCTCAGCATGGTTTTACAAATGGGCACTCCTGTCTTATGAATTTACTAACTTTCTTCACTAGGGTATTTGAGGAAGTAGATCATGGTATTGAATATGATATTGTGTATATGGACTTCAGTAAGGCTTTCGATAGAGTTCCACATCAGAGGCTATTGAGGAAACTTAAGGCACACAAAATAGGAGGAGAAATTTTTTCCTGGGTTGAGGCATGGTTGATGAATAGGCAGCAGAGAGTTTGCATAAATGGGGAGAAATCAGAATGGGGGCACGTCACAAGTGGTGTTCCACAGGAGTCAGTTTTGGGCCCCTTGTTGTTCACAATCTACATAAACGACATAGATGAGGGGTGAATAGCGACATAAGTAAATTTGCTGATGACGCCAAAATGAGCTGTCTCAATTCATTCTAATGAGGACATTAGAGTACTCCAGGATGATTTGAATAGACTTATGCAGTGGTCAGAGAAGTGGCAGATGCAGTTTAATATAGACGAATGCAAAGTTTTAAATGTTGGACAGGAAAATAACCACGCCACATATAAACTAAATAATGTAGATCTTAATATGTATTACGGATCGCGAAAAGGATTTAGGAGTTCTGGTTAGTAGTAATCTAAAACCAAGACAACAGTGCATTAGTGTTTGCAATAAAGCTAACAGAATCCTTGGCTTCATAGCAAGAAGTATAAATAATAGACGTCCTCAGGTTGTTCTTGAACTCTATATATCTTTGGTTAGGCCTCATTTAGATTATGCGGCACAGCTTTGGCCACCACATTACAGAATGGATATAAATGCACTGGAAAACGTACAAAGGAGGATGATAAAGTTGATCCCATGTATCAGAAATCTTCCGTATGAGGATAGACTGAGGGCCCTGAATCTGCACTCTCTAGAAAGGTGTAGAATTAGGGAGGATATGATTGAGGTGTATAAATGGAAAGCAGGAATTAATAAAGGGGATGTAAATAGCATGCTAAAAATATCTAACATAGACAGGACTTGCAGCAATGGCTTTAAACTGGAAAAATTCAGATTCAAGAAGGATATAGGAAAGCACTGGTTTGGTAATAGAGTTGTGGATGAGTGGAACAAACTCCCGAGTACCGTCATAGATGCTAAGACATTGTGTAGTTTTAAAAATAGGTTAGATAAATACATGAGTGGGTGTGGGTGGGTGTGAGTTGGACCTGACTAGCTTGTGCTACTAGGTCGGATGCTGTGCTCCTCCCTTAAGTGATGTGTCTGACCTCATTAGGTCAAGGCATTGGCTTAAGCCGGTGGGAGAATTGGAGCTGTTTCGCATAGACCAGTAGGCCTATTGCAGTGTTCTTTCTTTCTTATGTTCTTATGTTCTTACGAGGGCAAATATTCTATTAGTGGGATCGATTTGTGAAGGACCTACCTAGTATGGGCCAACAGGCCTACTGCAGTGTTCCTCCATTCTTATATTCTTATGTCTCTCATCTGCCCCATCTTTTGTCTGGTGTTCTCTTTGGTTTTGGGGCTATACATGTTTGAGTATGGATAAAAGGAAGTCTTTAACACCTGAAACTATAGCTCAAATCACAGGGCTTCACAAAGCTGGGCACCAGATTTAAGAAATAGTGGAGAATGTTAGTGTGTGTGAGTGTTCAGTGAGGAACTGGGTGCAGAGTTTCAAGGCTGGTGGCAGCGTCAAGTTACCTTCTGCCAAACCTCGGCCTGTCCCCTTGAGGAAGACATCTGTTCGTACCTTAGCTGTGTTAAAGAAGCAGTTACTTCCATTCCAGAAACACCAGTCATTACCATCTGTATTTCAGTAGTGTTTTCCATCAAATGATGCCATGAAACAGTCAATAAAACCATAAAAACCATCCGAGATGAAACGTCAAAGTCGCTTTTTTAAACCATACTCGCAATTGCAGTTTTGTTTTTCCCATCATCCACTGTGTGGGGCAGGATTTTTTTATACTGTGCACACATACTGCACAGACCCATTCTTTCATATCTAGGTCAAAATTTACCACTCACAGCTTATCTGAGTTTGCTGAGCTCATGACGTAGAACTACATGAGGGACCCCTGGCTTCAATGATGCAGTTCTACGTGATGACCACTGAAAGAGTTAATAGTGTTCTGGTGATGGTCCTGAAGCTTAAGCTCCCTCAGTTCCCTCCTTAATATTGCTTTGGTGATGGTCCTGAAGCTTAAGCTCCCTCAGTTCCCTCCTTAATATTTCTTTGGTGATGGTCCTGGAGCTTAAGCTCCCATAGTCCCCTCCTTAATATTGCTCTGGTGATGGTCCTGAAGCTTAAGCTCCCTCAGTTCCCTCCTTAATATTGCTTTGGTGATGGTCCTGAAGCTTAAGCTCCCTCAGTTCCCTCCTTAATATTTCTTTGGTGATGGTCCTGGAGCTTAAGCTCCCATAGTCCCCTCCTTAATATTGCTCTGGTGATGGTCCTGAAGCTTAAGCTCCCTCAGTTCCCTCCTTAATATTTCTTTGGTGATGGTCCTGAAGCTTAAGCTTCCATAATCCCCTCCTTAATATTGCTCTGGTGATGGTTTTGAAGCTTAAGCTCCCTCAGTCCCCTCCATAATATTGCTCTAGTGATGGTCCTGGTGTCCAGTTCCATCTGCTGAATTTTTGAGAAATTTCTAGAAAAAAAGGCATGTTCTAAGAGCTTTTGGAACAAGTGGTATTGAGGCTAGAGGGATTAAATTTGAGTTGCTGTATCATGGTAATGTGATGCTATGATTTGGTAATGTGGAAATGGGGCCAGGTGTTGGGTGATTATGTTCAGATTGATTTTTGCAGATTTATTACATAAATAAATAAACGTGTGTGTGTATACTGTATATATACATATATATATACATATTCTGTTTATTACAATATACAGTACACTACTGTATAAACATTTAAAAATATACCAGAAATGTTATAAGTGGTGTAAAGGTGACATTAAAACAATGGCAATGATAGTCGACAGAAACCCACTGCCATTATAGTATGCTCCTCACTTAGCAACGAATTCATTTACTGGCATGGTCTTAGGAACAGAACTCCATCGTTAAGTGAGGAGAGGCTGTAGTGAGTTAATATAGACATGTTTCATTAATCCATCTATGATATTTTTTTCAAAATTATATAAGAAACACATTACATAATATATAAGCATGATATATACACATTAGAATAAATTTGATGTAAATATGAGATGTGGTAGTCAGCAGTTTTTTTCCTCTCTCTCTCTCTCTCTCTCTCTCTCTCTCTCTCTCTCTCTCTCTCTCTCTCTCTCTCTCTCTCTCTCTCTCTCTCTCTCTCTCTCTCTCTCTCTCTCTCTTTCTCTCTTTCTCTCTCTCTCTCTCTCTCTCTCTCTCTCTCTCTCTCTCTCTCTCTCTCTCTCTCTCTCTCTCTCTCTCTCTCTCTCTCTCTCTCTCTCTCTCTCTCTCTCTCTCTCTCTCTCTCTCTCTCTCTCTCTCTCTCTCTCTCTCTCTCTCTCTCTCTCTCTTTCTCTCTTTTTTCTCTCTCTTACACAGGGTTTGACAAGGTTAAGGATCCTAGCTTTATTGACAGCTATTTACAGGTTGAAGGATTCCTAACTTTGTTGGTAAGCTAAGGAGCTATTACCTACATCAGCTCATTTGAAAGCATTTTTATTGTTATGAGACATACAAGTAGGGAACAGGATGAAGTTGGAGCCATCTGTGGGCCAGCAGATTCCTTTGATCAACTGACTTTATCTCGTTGACATCATTATGCTGTACGAATGTGTTCCATACTCGAGTCATCCTGGGTATGTATGATCTCAGATGGAGTGATGTTCTGGAGTACAGCCAGAGTGAAGTTGCTGCTTTCTGCCCATCTTGTGGCATAAAAGCTTGTTTCACGCTGTCCTCAAGTGGATCCAAGTGTGGTATTTTGACAATATTGGCCTTGTACATAACAGTAAGGCCACCCACATCCCTCCTATGTTGAAGGCTCTGCTGAAATGACAGATCTATCCAGGATGGGTCCAGGCGAGAGATGAGGCGTCTTGCTCTGTTCTCTACTCTGTCAAGCAGTCGCAGATGAGAGGGGGGCAGGCAAACCAAGAAAGTGGAGCATACTCAATGGTGTGGAGCGTATTGTGCCTCGTGACAGGATCTTGCAACCCCTACTGTCAAGCAGATGGGAGATACGGTGAAGTGCTGTAAGCTTCCTGGCTGCCTTGTTTGCAAGATTTACAACGTGGTTCTTCATGGTTAGTTTGAGTCAAATTTCACCCCAAGGATATCAACTTCTTCTCCAGGTGCCAACATCCTCCCATTCATCCTTACTACTGCACCAGCATTACCATCATGGTGCCTAGAGACGATCATCATTTGCGTTTTCTCAGGTGCAAATGTTACTTGCCATCTATTTCCCCAAGCTGATATAGCTCTCAGCTGGTGATTGATGTAGCTTAGAGCAGCTGGCATTTCTTCTCTTGGATAAGTGAATGTCAGTGTACAGTCGTCTGCATATGCATGTGATTCTGGGATGAGATGAAGAAGGTCGTTGAAGTAGACATTCCATAACAATGGACCCAAGCACGCTTCCTTGTGGAACACTTGCCCCAATAGGATGTCTTGCTGATTCCATTCCATTGAGAACTACACTTAGAGATCTACCATGAAGGTAATCACTGAGGAGACATAGCGTAGAGCCTGCAATTCCCAGTGCTTGAAGTTTTGCTAAGAGGCCCTGGTGCCACACCCGGTCGAAAGCGCCAGCAATGTCCAGTGCTACCACACACAGCTGACTTTGGATTCGTCCAGTGACTGGTGCCACTTAGTGGAGGTTTAACAACAGATCAGCAGCAGAATAACCTTTCCTGAAGCCATATTGACGATCACAAAGTAGTGAGAGGTAGTCAAAAACTCTGTCATTTGTCTTGAGATTATTGTCTCGAGGATCTTACCAGTGATTGACAGGAGTGACACTGGTCTGTAGTTGCTGATTTCTGCTCTGCTCTTCTTTTTGTGAACAGGGACTACATTTGCCTCTTTCCATAGAGAGGGCCATTTACACTGTACTAGGCAGTGCTGAAAGATGCGAGTTAGAGGTGCTGCTAGCTGGTCTGCACATCTTCTCAACAATCTTGGGCTCAACTTGTCTGGGCCCACAGCCTTTTCTTGGTCAAGCGATTTAAGTAGGAAATGCACCTTCTCCTGCCTTATTGTCACCACTGACAGTTTTGACACAGTTCTTGCAGCTAGCCAAGGAGGGTCCCTTGCTGGATCAGGAACTTGCATTTTGGTAGCAAAGTGTTCAGCAAAGAGGTCCGCCTTCTCTTGACTACTAGTAGAGGTGGTCCCATCCTGTCGATTTAGAGGTGGAGTAAGTTCATCAGGCAGATAACCTTGTCTGTCCTTGACCAGGGACCACCAGGTTTTGGAGCCTACCCTACCTGATGCTAACTTTCTTTTAGTGTCCACTCTCTTCTCTCTCTTTCTCTCTCTTTCTCTCTCTTTCTCTCTCTCTTTCTCTCTCTCTCTCTCTCTCTCTCTCTCTCTCTCTCTCTCTCTCTCTCTCTCTCTCTCTCTCTCTCTCTCTCTCTCTCTCTCTCTCTCTCTCTCTCTCTCTCTTTCTCTCTCTCTCTCTCTCTCTCTCTCTCTTCTCTCTCTCTCTCTTCTCTCTCTCTCTCTCTCTCTCTCTCTCTCTCTCTCTCTCTCTCTCTCTCTCTCTCTCTCTCTCTCTCTCTCTCTCTCTCTCTCTCTCTCTCTCTCTCTCTCTCTCTCTCTCTCTCTCTCTTTCTCTCTCTCTCTCTCTCTCTCTCTCTCTCTCTCTCTCTCTCTCTCTCTCTTTCTCTCTCTCTTTCTCTCTCTCTCTCTCTCTCTCTCTCTCTCTCTCTAACATGTTGGTCATCTCCCACTAAGGCAGGGTGACCTGAAATAAGAAATTCTTTTTCTATCATTCACACTATCACTGTCTTGCCAGAGGCATGTAGATATAACTATTTAGATGTCCCTCTAAGCAGCAACTATGCATCCTGAACCCTCCTTTAGAATGCAGGCGCTGTACTTCCAACCTCCAGAACTCAAGTCTGGCTAACCAGTTTCCCTAAATCCCTTCACAAAATATTACCTTGTTTACACTCCAACAGCTCGTCAGGTCCTGAAAACCATTTGTTTCCACGCCTGTCTAACACACTCACACATGCCTTCTGTGTATGTCCAAGTCCCTTCCACACAAACAGTATATATGTATATATTTTATTTATTTATTTATTGTGATTGTCATGGTGGTCATTTTTATCAGTGCTGCTGTAATATTGCTCTGGTGATGGTTTTCATGCTCACTTATTATTTTGAGCTTCCTGTATAACATTTACTGAATTATTTTTTTGTTGCTATTTTAATTGTTGAATTGTTTTATTATGTACAGAGCTCAGTATGTGAAATATTTGAAGACAGAATATGTGGCAAGAAATATTTTTTATATTGTGACACTTGTAGCTATTATGTGAGACACTAGTGCTACACTTACACCTATTAAATGAGACACAAATGAAGATGGTGTTTGTGTTATTATAAGAAATGCAGTTACACCTCATTACTTGTAGTTAATATATAAGTCACAGACAAATATGTGTTGGTCACCAACATTTATACAAACTTTTTTTTCAGTTGACTTTATAAGTTAACATCTCTGCATGTTTCTTATTATTACTGTGTGAAAAACTCAGTATCTTAATTACCTGACTTAATTACATGTTAATTTTAGGTAATTTTTATAGCTATAGATGCAATTGAGCTGTATTATAGCCCCCTCACTGTTTTGTGTTGCAGGATATATGTCAAGCCTTTTCCTTTTCATTACATTCCTGCTTGCAAGACTCCTCCACTACCTCTGCAGGGATACCTCTTCAGATTCCCTCTTCCTTGATGACCAAGGTAGCCTCACCACCTGCCCATCACACCACCAGTTACAACCTAAAAAACAGCCACACATTAAAGGATCTTACTGCAAGCTCCATGCATCATACTGCTAATACCAATACTTCAGCTTTGTCAAGAACTCAGCTTGAACACCGTAAACTCTTCTTGAAGGAATCTGTCGGGCAGTCTCGGCACTTCAAGACTAGGGATGCTCTCATGATCTCAGGTGCTGATCATGACTCGACCAGCCAGCCACCTGCTGACCATGACCCAACCAACTATCCACCTGCTGGCCATGACCCAACCAGCCAGCCACCTGCTGACCATGACCCAACTAGTCAGCCACCTGCTGACCATGATCCAACCAGCCAGCTGCCTGCTATGATAACCTTTACACATGGCACTACTACCAGGCCTTTGACTTTACTGCCACTGCTTCCTCTGCGGCAAGGAAGGGGCAACTACTGGCCAGTTAATACAGATAGTTCTACAACATTTAAAACTTTGGAGCAAAAATCAATAAAAGAAAATTGGCATTCAGAAAATAACTTGAATAAAAATGAAATTTTCAGTTCTTCGTCAGTGGTAAGGTTACGTTATACCACTAACCCAGTAACCCACACTATGCTTCATAAACTTAAGACACGAGAATTGCATGAGGGGGAAGAGCTGAATTTGTCTACATTGTCAGACCAAACTGATTTTCTTCCTGTGCCCATTGGTTCAGCTGATATGCTAGACAAGCACAAAGAGTTTGATACTTCAACAAACTCTGATGCCAGTCACAGCTCAGCATTACAGCAAGACCAGTTTTTAAACCCTGGTGTCAATCTTACCATCAATTCTTTATCTTTATTAAATGGGCCAACAGACGGCTCAGTATTAACATCAGTTCCTGTAATTTCACCTTCTGTCTCTGAAGACTTACAGCCTATCACTTTTTCAACTTCATTTTTACCTGATTCTTCCATCACCTCACCTTTAGATTCATTTACAAGAACTAGACAGTCCTTGGGTGTGACCAAGTCTGAAAGATCAGAGAATTTTCATATGGCCAGAGAAGTGAAGTATGATCATACAGCAGTAAAGAAACGTTCAGATTTTAGAAATACAATGCTTCCTTCAAGACTAATGGTGACTAATGGCAGTACTGTTGCGGCCAACGGCACAAGAGATAAGCATGTGACATGGGAAGTTGATTATTCTCAGTCTGTAAGAGCTTCACAAAACATAACATCACTAGCCAGCCATCAACCTCGCATCAGACACTCTTGGAGACACTTCCATCCACGACATGGTCGTTCAAGGTCCAGGTTACAGATGAAGCCAAAATTTCAGAGCCGAGAATCTTTTATGAAAAGACCTCAGAATGTGACAACTGCTACTGGTAAAAGTGGGAGACCAAGACGCCCTGTTAGAAGACGTCCTTTTACAGAGGCTCACAGGTCTGAGATTGCAGGAACAAATGCACGGGAGGCTATGCACTTTCAACATGGTAATATATTGGAATTTACAAATGGAAAACCCAATAATGTAACTGAAAAACCTGAAGTTAGACCAGATGTTCAAGAAGTAATAACTTCAGCAAGTAATGCTACAGGAACTACTAGCCACACAGCAGGTTTAAGAAGAGTCACCACCAATGGAATACTGCCTCTTAAACATACAGGTGATGAGCATATTTCCAGAAACATTTCTACAATGCTTACAAAAAGAAGACCACATCACAACAGAAAACCATTTCACAACAGACAGTGGAATGCAAGAACTCCTAGAAGAGGAAGAAGAAGAAGAAAAAACAAGGGAAGACTCCTAGGTCAGGAGAAAGAAGAGTCCTCTGGCAGTGTAGTTTTCATCAGTGGGTCACTACCTGTCCCAACATCCATAGTTGCTGGGACAATTAGATCAGTTAGCACAAACAGACCTCGTGTAATTCAGCCATACCCAAGTTTTGTACAGAATAATACCTTCTACTTGCATAATATACGAAAGAAAAAAACAGAAATAAACAAGGGTGATAAAACAGAAACAACAGCTAGAGATGTTGATGTTAAACCTCCAAATGTCATGTCTGAGCACAAGGTGAACACACATTCTGGGTTCAAAACTGGTGAAGAAAGTGAAGACACAAGTTTAGGGAGTCATCTACCCATCACAACACCCATCAGTGATTACACCCAGCAACATAGATCCAGATCTCCACCTTCACCTAGGTCATCAATAACTCCATCAACCACACCATTAATATTTAACCAATTTGATAGACATGAATTAGCAGACAGAGTTAGTAAGAAAAAAGATGAAGCTGGCTCAGGCAACAAAAGCAGCCATCAGATACAGACTGGAAGACAGCAAGTAACACACACACTGCAACTCCATGAAGTATCTGCCCATGTTAACTCCTCTAGTATAGCAACAAATTCTCAGTCAAATGAAGATATTTCTGAAACACTGACACAGTTGTCATACAGAAAACACAAAATAGATGCTAATGGAAATAAACAAAATTACCCAGAATCCTCAGTAAGCAGCTCCATCACACAGTCACCAAGTGATGGACATGTTACCATCACACAGTCACCAAGTGATGGACATGTTACCATCACACAGTCACCAAGTGATGGACATGTTACCATCCCACAGTCACCAAGTGATGGACATGTTACCATCACACAGTCACCAAGTGATGGACATGTTACCATCACACAGTCACCAAGTGATGGACATGTTACCATCACACAGTCACCAAGTGATGGACATTTTACCCTCACAGAGTCACCAAAAGTTGAAGATAACATGACAGTAATGGAAACAAAGACCAAAGATCAAACAACAGATGCTAAAAAAAATATTAAATATGATGATAAACATTTTTATGATGAATACCATTACAATGATCATGACTTGGATGTCTTGGAACATGTAAATTGCCACTCACCTGAGAAGCAGAGTGTGATACATGATTCAAATACTTTGAGTGCAGAACACACACGTACTTACAAAGAGTCTTCCATACCATTGGCAGATGATGAGTATGACAACTTGCAGACTAACAGTACAACACATTTATACAATACTTCAGGAAGCTCTGTCCATGGATATAACAATTCGGTAACCCCAGAATATATATTCAGAGAATTCATTCCAGAGTCGAGTGTTAGTATAGGAAAGGAAGTTGAGCCTTATTACCCTTGTAAGATTGATGAGGATGGTGATGACACCTTCGACACTGGTACTTCTAAATTTCCTGCCAATAATAATGCAAACAAATATGTGCACAAGGGAGAGCAAAATAATTTTAATGAAAAGCACTTTTCAAAAGCTAATGAGGAAAACTCTGTGGAGTTTGAAAATGTTGAAAATGTACCAGTGATAGGAAGAAGTGAGGAGGACAGGAAAGGAACGATTATAATCAAAGTGGATAGTGGCGATGGTGATGAATCTGTGCTGCATGCCTCATCTGCAGACAGTGAATCTGCATTGCCTTCCTCACCCTCAGATGGTGGACCTATACCGCCTGTCTCACTCTCAGGTGGTGAACCTATACTTCCTGCCTCACCCTCAGATGGTGGACCTATACTGCCTGCCTCACCCTCAGATGATGAACCTACACTGACTGCCTCACTCTCAGGTGGTGAACCTACACTGCCTGCCTCACCTGCAGAGGTATTTTATTTGTGGTTTCGAAATAGTCTTCAAGAAGAAGTAATGGAGGCAGTGATCCCGGCTCCAACACCTGTTCCCTATGTAATTCAGCTCAGGAAGGCACAAGAAATCGAACGTGGGCTGTCAGCCAACTTTGCTCCTGTAGTCTTGGATATTTTGGAATCTGATTTTATACCTTTGATAAATCCAGGCCCCAGAGATTCTGAGGACTTTAACAATCTGGATATGGATATGTTAACAGACAAATATTTTTCTCCACATAAAACTGAAAACTCGCTAGATGGTCTTGCAATGTCTTTGGATTTGTCTCCAAATATCACTAGTTTTGGTGATTATGTACAAACATTACATGTTGGACAGGAGAATAAATCAGCCTCAGGTGCAGACATGGAAGACCTCCATAGTGACATAAGAACACCATCAGAAGCAGACATGGAAGACAGTCATAGTGACATAAGAACACTAAAAGCAGACATGGAAGCCAGTCATAGTAATACAGGAGCACCATCAGGAGCAGACATGGAAGACAGTCATAGTG
>NC_091359.1:320000-332500 GCF_038502225.1 Cherax quadricarinatus | reverse complement strand
TCTCTCCCACCTGCGTTCCAGGGAATGCAGGTTTAGGAACCTCAAGCGCTCCCAGTAATTGAGGTGTTTTATCTCCGTTATGCGCGCCGTGAAAGTTTTCTGTACATTTTCTAGGTCGGCAATTTCACCTGCCTTGAAAGGTGCTGTTAGTGTGCAGCAATATTCCAGCCTAGATAGAACAAGTGACCTGAAGAGTGTCATCATGGGCTTGGCCTCCCTAGTTTTGAAGGTTCTCATTATCCATCCTGTCATTTTTCTAGCAGATGCGATTGATACAATGTTATGGTCCTTGAAGGTGAGATCCTCCGACATGATGACTCCCAGGTCTTTGACGTTGGTGTTTCGCTCTATTTTGTGGCCAGAATTTGTTTTGTACTCTGATGAAGATTTAATTTCCTCATGTTTACCATATCTGAGTAATTGAAATTTCTCATCGTTGAACTTCATATTGTTTTCTGCAGCCCACTGAAAGATTTGGTTGATGTCCGCCTGGAGCCTTGCAGTGTCTGCAATGGAAGACACTGTCATGCAGATTCGGGTGTCATCTGCAAAGGAAGACACGGTGCTGTGGCTGACATCCTTGTCTATGTTGGATATGAGGATGAGGAACAAGATGGGAGCGAGTACTGTGCCTTGTGGAACAGAGCTTTTCACCGTAGCTGCCTCGGACTTTACTCTGTTGATGACTACTCTCTGTGTTCTGTTAGTGAGGAAATTATAGATCCATCGACCGACTTTTCCTGTTATTCCTTTAGCACGCATTTTGTGCGCTATTACGCCATGGTCACACTTGTCGAAGGCTTTTGCAAAGTCTGTATATATTACATCTGCATTCTTTTTGTCTTCTAGTGCATTTAGGACCTTGTCGTAGTGATCCAATAGTTGAGACAGACAGGAGCGACCTGTTCTAAACCCATGTTGCCCTGGGTTGTGTAACTGATGGGTTTCTAGATGGGTGGTGATCTTGCTTCTTAGGACCCTTTCAAAGATTTTTATGATATGGGATGTTAGTGCTATTGGTCTGTAGTTCTTTGCTGTTGCTTTACTGCCCCCTTTGTAGAGTGGGGCTATGTCTGTTGTTTTTAGTAACTGTGGGACGACCCCCGTGTCCATGCTCCCTCTCCATAGGATGGAAAAGGCTCGTGATAGGGGCTTCTTGCAGTTCTTGATGAACACAGAGTTCCATGAGTCTGGCCCTGGGGCAGAGTGCATGGGCATGTCATTTATCGCCTTTTCGAAGTCATTTGGCATCGGGATAACATCGGATAGGCTTGTGTTAATCAAATTTTGTGGCTCTCTCATAAAAAATTAATTTTGATCTTCGACTCTCAGTCTGGTCAGCGGCTTGCTAAAAACTGAGTCATATTGGGACTTGAGTAGCTCACTCATTTCCTTGCTGTCATCTGTGTAGGACCCATCTTGTTTAAGTAGGGGCCCAATACTGGACGTTGTTCTCGATTTTGATTTGGCATAGGAGAAGAAATACTTTGGGTTTCTTTCGATTTCATTTATGGCTTTTAGTTCTTCCCGCGATTCCTGACTCCTAAAGGATTCTTTTAGCTTAAGTTCGATGCTTGCTATTTCTCTGACCAGTGTCTCCCTACGCATTTCAGATATATTGACCTCTTTTAGCCGCTCTGTTATTCTTTTCCGTCGCCTGTAAAGGGAGCGCCTGTCTCTTTCTATTTTACATCTACTCCTCCTTTTTCTTAGAGGAATAAGCCTTGTGCATACATCGAGTGCCACCGAGTTAATCTGTTCTAGGCATAAGTTGGGGTCTGTGTTGCTTAGTATATCTTCCCAGCTTATATCGGTTAGGACTTGGTTTACTTGGTCCCACTTTATGTTTTTGTTATTGAAGTTGAATTTGGTGAATGCTCCCTCGTGACTAGTCTCATTATGTCGGTCTGGGGCTCCACGCATACATGTCTGAACCTCAATTATGTTGTGATCTGAGTATATTGTTTTTGATATGGTGACATTTCTTATCAGATCATCATTGTTAGTGAAGATGAGGTCTAGTGTATTCTCCAGTCTAGTAGGCTCTATTATTTGCTGGTTTAAATTGAATTTTGTGCAGAGATTTATAAGCTCGTGTGAGTGTGAGTTTTCATCAGAGCTGCCTCCTGGTGTTATTACTGCAACAATATTATTTGCTATATTCCTCCATTTTAGGTGCCTTAAGTTGAAATCCCCCAGGAGCAAGATGTTGGGTGCAGGAGCTGGAAGATTTTCCAGACAGTGGTCAATTTTTAACAGCTGTTCCTGGAATTGCTGGGATGTTGCATCCGGAGGCTTGTAGACTACCACAATGACTAGGTTTTGGTTCTCGACCTTTACTGCTAAAACTTCCACTACATCATTTGAGGCATTAAGCAGTTCTGTGCAAACAAGTGACTCTGCAATGTACAGGCCAACCCCCCCCCTTTTGCCTGTTCACTCTGTCACATCTGTATAGGTTGTAACCTGGGATCCATATTTCGTTGTCCAAGTGATCCTTTATGTGGGTCTCAGTGAAAGCCGCGAACATTGCCTTTGCCTCTGCAAGCAGTCCACGGATGAAAGGTATTTTGTTGTTTGTTGCTTGCTTTAGACCCTGTATATTTGCAAAGAAGAATGTTATCGGACTGGTGGTATTGTTGGTACTGGGGGGGGATTTTTTTTCCGGCATTAGTATCTGTATCTGTTGGTTTGGAGTGGAGGCCATTGACTGTGGTTCCACTCCAGGAATGATTGGATTTGGTGTACGATTTCTGCCATTTCCTGCCAGTTTTTTTTCCTTCCTGGCACTAAAAAACCTCTCCCTCTTGAGTGGTTGTAGCTACCTAGGTTTTCCCATGGCCTGGATGTTTTGTATCTTTTTGTCCCCTTTAGATGGTATGCCTGGCAATTTAAGTTATAGCACAGTCTTTCCTGTACTGAAGAGGTACACAGTTCAGGGTGAAAAAGCTTACAGGAAGGGAGTTTGCATTTTCCTGTTGTCATATGGGCATGGCATTTTCTAGGGTGGTCATAGTTGCACGTCCCATCTGTTTTTCCAGATTTCCCATGCCAGCAGATACCAAGTGCATAGTATGTGCACAGGCTTGGTTTCCGTTTGCCTTGGGTTTCTGTGACTGTATTCCCTGTTGGTGCATGTTTCCCTGTCTTATTCCTATCCTCCCTAGCACCAACAATGGAGCTCCCACCAGTTGTTTTTGGTAATATATCCTCACTATTGCTAGTGGGGTCCTCTTTTTTGCTATTTCCTGCGGTATTTCTAGTTTGCAATATTGGTTTTATCTTATCTTTGACTACACTTGTTTCCCTACTATGGCTCCTGTCCCCTATGAGGTCATTTATATGTATTCCTTCCTGCGTATAATTACCGACTACCTGGACAAAATCTCCAGCTTCACCATTACTGTCTCCCAGGACAGCACCTCCAGCTTCACCATTACTGTCTCCCAGGACAGCACCTCCAGCTTCACCATTACTGTCTCCCAGGACAGCACCTCCAGCTTCACCATTACTGTCTCCCAGGACAGCACCTCCAGCTTCACCATTACTGTCTCCCAGGACAGCACTATCAGCCCCACATTTACTGACTACCAGGACTTCATCTCCAGCCTTACAGTTTCTGACTACATGGCCAGTATCAAGGGCAGTACCATTCAGCCCAGACTTTTTATGTTCCCATCTGTTGTAGAAAGCTTCCAGGTTTTCTATGAAAGCAGCTTTGATGTTGTCCTCTTTTAATACCCTTGTGATTTTAGTCCACAGATTTATCTCATTTGGGCATACCCAAAAACATTTCCCTGTTTTAACACTGCTTGTAGCTAGTTCTTGGATATCTGCACAAGGGGCGTGACACCAATTTCCACAAAAATGACAATTTATCCATGTGGAAGCCCGTTTGTTTGACTGACCTCAGACTACACACAGTTTCATAATGATTTGAATGGTTGATTTTCTCAATTCTACTAGCAACCTCTTGAATATTCTATTAATAACCTCCTTAAATGAAGCCCTAGCTATTTGTATTTCTGTTTCTAACTGTTTTTGTATATTGGACAGCTTACCGTGGCCCAAAAGGAAAAATGAATGTTTCTCCTTTTACATTTAGTAATATATACAGGAGAAGAGGTTACTAGCCCTTGCTTCCGGCATTTTAGTAACCTCTTACAACACGCATGGCTTACGGAGGAAGAATTCTGTTCCACTGCCCCATGGAGGTAAGAGGAAGTAAACAAGAATAAGAACTAGAAAGAACATAGAAGAAAACCCAGAGGGGTGTGTATATATGTGCTTGTACATGTATGTGTAGTGTGACCTAAGTGTAAGTAGAAGTAGCAAGACATACCTGAAATCTTGCATGTTCATGAGACAGGAAAAAGGACACCAGCAATCCTACCATCTGGAGTTTACCTGGAGAGAGTTCCGGGGGTCAACGCCCCAGTGGCCCGGTCTGTGACCAGGCCTCCTGGTGGATCAGAGCCTGATCAACCAGGCTGTTACTGCTGGCTGCACGCAAACCAACGTACGAGCCACAGCCCGGCTGGTCAGGTACCGACTTTAGGTGCTTGTCAAGTGCCAGCTTGAAGACTGCCAGGGGTCTATTGGTAATCCCCCTTATGTATGCTGGGAGGCAGTTGAACAGTCTTGGGCCCCTGACTCTTATTGTATGGTCTCTTAACGTGCTAGTGACACCCCTGCTTTCATTGCTTTTGTAGTGAGTGATTTTCGTGTGCAAGTTCGGTACTAGTCCCTCGAGGATTTTCCAGGTGTATATAATTAAGGTAAAATCAAAGAAAACTCAGATGAGTGTGTATAAATAAACGTGTACATGTATGTGTAGTGTGACCTAAGTGTAAGTAGAAGTAGCAAGACGTACCTGTAATCTTGCATATTTTTTATTTTTTTTATTATCACACCGGCCGATTCCCACCAAGGCAGGGTGGCCCGAAAAAGAAAAACTTTCACCATCATTCACTCCATCACTGTCTTGCCAGAAGGGTGCTTTACACTACAGTTTTTAAACTGCAACATTAACACCCCTCCTTCAGAGTGCAGGCACTGTACTTCCCATCTCCAGGACTCAAGTCCGGCCTGCCGGTTTCCCTGAATCCCTTCATAAATGTTACTTTGCTCACACTCCAACAGCACGTCAAGTATTAAAAACCATTTGTCTCCATTGACTCCTATCAAACACGCTCACGCATGCCTGCTGGAAGTCCAAGCCCCTCGCACACAAAACCTCCTTTACCCCCTCCCTCCAACCCTTCCTAGGCCGACCCCTACCCCGCCTTCCTTCCACTACAGACTGATACACTCTTGAAGTCATTCTGTTTCGCTCCATTCTCTCTACATGTCCGAACCACCTCAACAACCCTTCCTCAGCCCTCTGGACAACAGTTTTGGTAATCCCGCACCTCCTCCTAACTTCCAAACTACGAATTCTCTGCATTATATTCACACCACACATTGCCCTCAGACATGACATCTCCACTGCCTCCAGCCTTCTCCTCGCTGCAACATTCATCACCCACGCTTCACACCCATATAAGAGCGTTGGTAAAACTATACTCTCATACATTCCCCTCTTTGCCTCCAAGGACAAAGTTCTTTGTTTCCACAGACTCCTAAGTGCACCACTCACTCTTTTTCCCTCATCAATTCTATGATTCACCTCATCTTTCATAGACCCATCCGCTGACACGTCCACTCCCAAATATCTGAATACGTTCACCTCCTCCATTCTCTCTCCCTCCAATCTGATATTCAATCTTTCATCACCTAATCTTTTTGTTAGGTGATGAAAGATTGAATATTTATGATTGAATATTTATGAGACAGATAAGAGACACCAGCAATCCTATCATCGTGTAAAACAATTACAGGCTTTCGTTTTACACTCACTTGGCCGGACAGTAGTACCTCCCTGGGTGGTTGCATATATGTGAACAGTATTTAGATAAAGGTAGGGAAGTTTTCATTGTATTTATGGATTTAGAAAAGGCATATGATAGTGGATAGGGGAACAATGTGGCAGATGTTGCAAGTGTATGAAACTGGTAGTAAGTTACTAAATTCTGTAAAGAGTTTTTATGAGGATAGTGAGGCTTAGATTAGGGTGTGTAAGAGGAGAGGGAGATTACTTCCCAGTAAAAGTAGGTCTTAGACAGGGATGTGTAATGTCACTGTGGTTGTTTAATACAGTGGACTCCTGGTTAACAATATTTTTTCACTCCATAAGTATGTTCAGGTGCCAGTACTGACCAAATTTATTCCCATAAGGAATATTGTGAAGTAGATTAGTCCATTTCAGACCCCCAAACATACACGTACAAACGCACTTACATAAATACACTTACATAATTGGTCGCATTCGGAGGTAATCGTTATGCGGGGGTCCACTGTATATTTATAGATGGGGTCGTAAAAGAAGTAAATGCTAGGGTGTTTGGGAGAAGGGTGGGATTAAATTTTTGCTGATGATACTGTGCTTTGGGAGATTCTAAAGAAAAGCTGCAAAGGTTAGTGCACAAGTTTGGGAGGGTGTGTAAAGGTAGAAAGTTGAAAGTGTAGATAGGTAAGAGTAAGGTGATGAAGGTATCAAACGATTTAGATAAAGAAAAATTGGATATCACATTGGAGACAGGGAGTATGGAAGAAGTGAATGTTTTCAGATATTTGGGAGTTGTCTTGTCAGCAGATGGGTGTATGAAGGATGAGGTTAACCATAGAATTGATGAAGGAAAAAAGGTGAGTGTTGTGTTGAGGTATCTGTGGAGACAAAAAACATTATCCATGGAGGCAGGGAAGGGAATGTACAAAAGTATAGTAGTACCAACACTCTTGTATGGGTGTGAAGCTTGGGTTGTAAATGCTGCAGCTGGAGGTAGAGAATTTCGAGTGTGTAAGTAAGTAAGTAAGTAAGTTTATTCAGGTATACACAAATACAGTTACATATAATTATCATACATAGCAGCATATGTGTAGAGAACTTAGGATAACTCAAAAAAGTCAGATAGGGTGACTTATTTCCATTGGGGCCCTTTTACCTTATTATTATAATATAAAGGTTATAATATTTTCTTATTATTCTATAATGAAGATAACATCTTATTATCATACTAAAAAGACTATCTACTACACGAGGGTCATTAAGACTATCTACAATACGAGGGTCATTACTAGGAATAAGGTCAAATTTACACGTATGTTAGCTAAAAAATAGAAAATCATTCCCCTCCCTTTCTGTAGCTACATTCATCAGACACCTTTTGGCACTCTTCTTGAACTGGTTCATGCTATGACTGGCTTTGACATGTGTGGGTAGTCTGTTCCATTCCTTTATTGCTGTACAATAAAAGGTGTTTGAAGCCTGGCCAATGACTGTGGATACTACAAAGTTGTGCTCTCTCCCCCTAGTACTATGATTGCTTTGGTTCCCAACCTTGACAAAATTGACAGCAAGATATTCTGGACACTGTTTGTGAGCAATTTTATAAACATGATTTAGCTTCAGTTGTTTTACTCTGTCTTCAACATTCAGCATATCCAACTGCTGTAATTCATCCTGGCCTACATGTTCTCTTGGCCCCAACCCCAGGATGAATCTTACGATTTTGTTCTGGGTGATTTGCAGTCTATCTTTCAGTTTTTGTCAAGGCAGAGTACCATGAAGAGCAAGCGTAATCCATATGGCATTGTATAAGGGCTAGACATAGGGTCCTGCGAGCCTCAGTAGTAGACACTGTGCTTGTCTATACAGGAACTTCAGTCTGGCATTTGCTTTCTTTATTACACTGTTCCCTATCAATTCTCCTGACATGCATGGGTCAAAGGGGATTCCCAGATATTTTACTGATGAAACCAAAGTGATGGGCTCCCCATTACACTGGACATTAAAATTATTTACCCTTCTCAGTTTATGTTTCGTGCCAAAGAGAATGGCTTCAGTTTTCCTGAGGTGTAATGATAGTTTGTTGTCTACTAACCATTTGCTGCAGGACTCCAGTTCCAGTGTTAAAACATTAGCTTTATCTTGTGGGTCTTTACTGACACCAACAGGGCACTGTCATCTGCATACAGTAAGAGTTTGCACTTGACACTGATAGGCATGTCACTGACATAACATAAGAATAATAAGGGACCCAGAATACTACCTTGGGGAACTCCACATGTTATCAGCAGGGGTTCTGATTCCGTTTTGTTGATTTTGACAATTTGTCTCCTGTTGCTAAGGTAGGACTTAAACCAGTCTACAGAACCTATACCGATAGCTTGAAGTTTCGTACATAATATGTGTGGAAATTAGAAGGTGGTGGGGAGTTACTAAAATCATTAGTCAGAGGGCTGAAGAGGGGTTGTTGAGGTGGTTTGATCACTTAGAGAGAATGGAACAGTAGAATAACTTGGAGAGCGTATAAATCTGTAAGGGAAGGAAGACGGGGTAGGGGTCATCCTAGAAAAAGTTGGAGGGAGAGGGTAAAGGAGGTTTTGTGGGTGAGGGACTTGGACTTCCAGCAAGAGTGCATGAGTGTGTTAGATAGAAGTGAATGGAGACCAATGGTTTTTGGGACCTGATGAGCTGTTGGAATGTGAGCAGGGCAATATTTTGTGAATGGATTCAGGGAAACTGGTTAGCCGGACTTGAGTCCTGGAAATGGGAAGTACAATGCCTTCACTTTAAAGGAGGGGGTTTGGGATATTGGCTGTTTGGAGTGATCTAAACTGTTGCATCTGATCCCCTCTGCAAAGACAGTGATTATGTATATATATTTATTTATTTAACCCGTTGGCCATTACCCACCGAGGCAGTGTGACCCAAAAAGAAAGACAAAACTGTCATCATCATTCAGCATGTTCACCATCATTCATACATAATCACTGTCTTTGTAGAGGCACTCAGATACGACAGTGTAGATCACTCCAAAAAGCCAATATCCCAAACTCCTCCTTTAAAGTGCAGGCATTGTACTTTAAAGGGGGTGACATTTCCCCACGAGGACAGATGATTATACTTCACACAATTGTTTTCATTTTCATTACAAACCAGAAGTTTCTTATTCACTATTTATATTATTATTATTACTGTATATTTGTGAGAAAGCACTAAACTCATAGGGGTCATACAACTCCTGGGAATGGGAAGTAATCTGGTTTTATCTAAGGATTGGAAGGGTAGCTCCAGTTCTCTGGCTCAAGAGCTTTTCAATGGCATCAAGGAGCATCCATTAAAGGGCTTCTTCATTGTAATTTCTGCATTTTATTCCTCCTATGGCTTGCAGTTTCCAGATATCCTTCATGAAAAAATGATTGAAATTATTTTCTTGAGATCTTAAATACAGTTTGCCCATCTATATCTTTCTTGAGTAATTTCAGTAAGAGTTGTAAATTAATAGTTTATATACTTGACAAGAGTTTGATGATGGAAACCTAACTGCTACTTATTTAGTAGCCCTTTGCTCTTTTTTTATCTACTCTTCTCTAATGTCTTTTCATTATTTTCACAGTAACTATTGTCCTTGTATTACATAATTATATGTGGTACATTGATTCATGTAGTTATTTTGCTATAATTATTACTTTATTATATAAAGCTATTATTATGGTATTCAGATTTCTTACTTCTGGATAGACATTTGCCATATAAACCATGATAGGCTAACACATCTTAATTCTCTCACTGTTATTGTATCATTATTATTTTACAGAATGTCTGATTATACTTTAATGCTTATTATTGTTATTTAGTTGCTTATTAGAATTTATTAATTTTATAAATATTTGTTTTTAAATATTTTCCAGATTACTTTGTTCACTATGTTCCTCTGACCTAATGTTTATGTTTACAGTTCAAGTGTGTGAAGTACGCCCCCGGGAGCCAGGTGTGTGAGAACGCTGGGTCGTCTACCGTCACCCTCTGCTCCCTGGTCTCTCTTGTACTCTTCCTCTACTCTCTCACCCACCTCCTTGCCTAGGACCTCCTGCACCACCCAAATCTTCCTTGCCACTTATACAAGGAATGTGAAAATGTCCTCTGTGATAATCTACAGAGAAAAGATAAGTGTGATGGATTATGTTAGAGAGAAATTGAATATAGAGGGAGAGTAACAGGAGTTATGTTGCTCAAAGATGCTTGAATGATAAGATTTTGAGACTTGTATTATAAGGATTACATACACACACATAGAGATGTATATTGCAGAATTAATAGAAGAAATATAAGAACCTGTGTATGGATGCTGCTATACAGTCACTGCTACTTATTTTCTAATAATCAAATGTAATGCAGCACTGAGGTTCAAAATAATTAAAATACAATTAGAGAAGCAGACATCATTTCAAGGGATTGGTAGTGTTGTACAAATAACACTGAAACTTGTCTGAGTGTTTGTGTACAGTAATTCACATGAGTATAGTATTGTACAGTAATTCACATGAGTACAGTATTGTACAGTATCATCATCCTCAGACTGGCCAGTTCATAAAAATTTTATCAGAAGTAAATTGTAGTAATCAGAATTATATATACGTACATTAAAAATATTTTTTGGTGTACTGTGTTATGAAAGAAAGTGTTGGCCATAGTAACACTGTGTTTACTTACCTAGTTGTGATATAAAGTAGAGTCTCAGCTCCTAGCCCTATCTTTCGTTGGCTGCATTACGAATGTTGGTCACCCTAAATTCTTGGCTTCAAGGGCCCTATCATACCCACTCCTAAAGTTGTGTATGGAATCTGTCTCCACAATTTCCTCATCCACAGCATTCAACTTCTTAACTGCCCTTAGACTGAGGTACTTCCTGATGTCCCTGTGATTCATAAATAACAAAAAGGCACAATACCATGACTGGAACGATACACAAATAACCCGCACATAGAAGAGAGGAGCTTACGACGACATTTTGGTCCGACTTGGACCATTTACAAAGTCACGCGTGACTTTGTAAATGGTCCAAGTAGCACCAAAACATCGTCATAAGCTCCTCTTCTGTGTGCGGATTATTTGTGTATTGTCCCTGTGATAAATTTAAGACTAACTTTCATTTGTACCCCTTTTTATCCCTGGTCCCTTCCTTCAAACATTGTCTCTCACTAAGTCTCTGAGTATCTTGTATATTATGATCATCTTTGCCTCCTGGTTCTCATTCCCTAGGCACTGTATGACCCCTAAAGATTTAGCACTTACCTTTAAATATACAATAATAATCCTAAGTAAATTTTTGTATAATTTTTCTTTGTAGGTCATTCATCTTGGCTCTGTGACTAATTTCCTAGTAAATCTCTGGACATGTTCATACAGGTGAGGACTCTATGCCGATGGGTTGTATTCTGATAGGCATGACCTATGGAAGTTCCAGGACAAGACA
Source organism: Cherax quadricarinatus (assembly GCF_038502225.1). NCBI lineage: Eukaryota > Metazoa > Arthropoda > Malacostraca > Decapoda > Parastacidae > Cherax > Cherax quadricarinatus. The sequence goes on along the minus strand of NC_091359.1, from coordinate 321,140 downwards.
ACTAATATTTTGAGGATGTTAACAACTTACCATCTCCAAATATCTTTAAATATAATCTCAAGGTTATAATATACTCTGAGCTCATGTCTTGAAATCTTAGTTGAGTGTGATCTATAAATCAAGAATTATGACCTACATTCATCATTTTGATGTCACTGGACATTAGACATTTCTTTTGGTAATAATTATCTCTCTAACACTGGCAGTTTCCCACCAAGGTAAGGTGACCCAAAAATGAAACACTTTCACCATCATACACTCCATAACTGTCTTCCCAGAGGCATGCCAATACTACAGTTCAGATACCCTTCCACTCCTTCAGAGTGCAGGCACTGTACTTTCCACCTACAGGACACAAGTCCGGTTAATTGGTTTCTCCTGAATCCCTTCACAAAATGTTTGCTTGCTCACATTCTAACAACTTGTCAAGTCCCCAAAAAAACATTTGTCTTCACTTACTTCTATCTAACGTGCTCATACATGCCTGCTGGATATCCAAGACCCTCACACACATAAGAGTTGTAGGAATTAATGCTGAATGTGCAATGATCTTGAATGCCAAATTCGAAATGATTTGGAGATGGTAGGGTGTTAGACAAAGGTTGTCATCCTAGAAGTCCCTTATGCTATTTATAGGGTCATGACAAACTTTATTTAGGTACTTGAATGCTGTTGTTTAGTTTGCCAGATGTGTAACTGTGGTGATAATTTTGATATCAAGTTTACCTTGAGGTTCTTTTCTTTGTCTTACAGTGCTGTATGGCCTCACTGGCTTAATGATTTTCATTAATATCAATTTTCCTTGTCTGAGTTTTATAGTCTCTGTTCCACTCTGTCCTTCCCTCTTTCTCTTTCCATAAGTTTCGTAGCCTTGTACTAGATGGGATTAAAGACCAATAGTAAAATGTACAGCCAATGTTGCAGTCTGCCCAGGTTTAATGGTAATGTTTTTCTGTCATCTCCAGTATTTATTCTCCTCATTAGCTTTACATTAGGTATCTTATCAGATATGTTATTTACATAGATCAGGAACAGTAAAGATCTCTGTGGGACACTACTAGTTATGCTTATCCATAGCCTTCCTGGACCATTACTCTATTTCTCCTTTTCCTTAGACATTTCTTGATCTGGTAAAGTGCC
>NC_091359.1:212500-307500 GCF_038502225.1 Cherax quadricarinatus | reverse complement strand
CAAGGGGCACCATCTTGCATACAAAAGTTGCTGTGGCACTTCTTGAATCTGCTAAGCAAAGTCTGCTAAACATATACATGTACTTACAAACATTATTTCTGTAAAGTAGAACACAGTACATAATGCAGTTAGAGTAATTGATGTATACAAACTACTTTATTGAAGATCCTTTATTATGCCTTGCATTTCAGGCAGTCTTAAAACCAAAGTATGAGATAAAGAATACTTAGTTTATAATATATTGGAGGTATTCAGTAATTCATTAAAAAATCTTAGTAATGATACATTAAGGAAGAAGCTAGGTACCCAAGTTAAAGAAATGATTGAAGAACAGAGACAGTATTCAATGAAAGACAGATTTCAAGGTTTCAGGAATTGGTCAGCATAATATATTGTTGTCAGGATAATAAATTGTTGTTAGGATCACATTAAGGTAAGGAGGGGTTTTGAAGTATCTTTGAAGTGGCTGGCAGATAGAGGAGACTGGAATATTCAGGCAGAGAGTTTCAGGTTTTAGGTCTAATAATGAAAAAGTTTTTCGCAGGTTGAGTTGGACATGGGGAATATCGTAGATATTTTTGTCTATTATTATATCTGAGTTCTGTTGCAACTATCAAGAAAGAGTTTCAGAGCAAGACTGATATTAGAACTGATTGTCTTTGTATATGTAATATACACAGTAGTATGAATGAATTTTTGTATTAAGCAAGTTTAGACTTTTGAAGAATGGGGAAGTGTTATTATTGGCTTAAGGTGAATTGTTATAGTTGATTCCCAGGCACAAATATCATAGATGAGGTAGGGATAGAAAGTAGTATAATGTAAGTAGTGCTATTTGAGGTACATAATGTATGTGCTGAATGTGGGTGTTGAATTTAAAGTTGCTGTCAAGAAGTAGACCTAAGAATTTTCTTTCATTTTGTTTTTTGAGAACCATTTAGTTGAATATTTATAGTTGTGTTCCCAACCATCATGTAGAACATCTTGTTAATGTTAAGAATGAATTTGTTGGAAGTCATCCATGTGGATAACTATGCAAGTTGCTCATTAATAGTGATACGGAGGAATTCAGATTTGGGTGAGAGATGACAAAAGTTGTGTTGTCTGCAGACAGAGCAGGTCTAAGTTGCTGAGATGCATTTGGAAGATTATTATTTATATGAGGAAAAGCAGAGGGTTGAGAACACCTCCCTGCGGGACCCCTATACTGATAAGTCACGTTGCTGGTGGAGACATATTGGTGTCTTGTTAAGGTAGAACTGTATATGGAAATGCATAACCTCTAATACCATAATGCTCAAGTTCAATGCTGTTATTTACCATGTTGAAAGCTTTCTTAAGGTCAATACAGAGGTCTAGTGGATATTCATTATATTCAAGAGCTGCATAGAAGGAGAAGTTGAGCATTTTTATAACTGCATCATTTGTAAAGTAAAAGGACACAGGTGCAACTTGTGCTTTTCTTTGGTCTGAAACCAAACTGGCAGGGGTTGAGTTTATTGAGTGATGCTAGAAAAAGATTATAATCTCTCATGGAATAATTTTTTGATAATTTTTGGATATCAATGGTAAGTTAGATATTGACTTGTGGGTGTGCATATTTATGATGCCTCCTGTACATACCATAGATATGTCTCATGGTTATATACACTATGAATGACACTTGGAATATTACCATTGATGCGTGTCATGGTTATATATACTATGAATGACACCTGGAACATTACCATTGATGTGTCTCATGGTTATATATACTATGAATAACTCCTGGAACATTACCATTGATGCGTCTCATGGCTATATATACTATGGATGACATCTGAAATGCTACAAGTTAACAGCATTCATACTGAATACACTGTATATTTCATTGTTTACAAATTATTTGCTTACCTAAGCATTTTGTGTTCACTATACATTGTTTCTTCTAAGCACTTTAATAGATTAAGTGTTTGCTCCGCTGCTTCATCTACTCTATTCTCACCACAGTGCTTTGGTTGCTGTTGTAACCTCACACATTGTATATGTATATGGTTTGGAAATTTATATAAAATATAGATATACATGCATAAAACCAGTATACAGATATGAAAGCTTGACAAAAATAACTTTGACATAAGTTTATCGAAATAATTTTGAAGCAGGCTTTTAGACGTGTAACTTTGAAAATTAAATGTGTGTGAGTGTAGTACAATTAATAAGAGAATTGATCATTAATATTATGAATGAGAAAAAGCAGGATATGCTAACACTGAGTGAATCAAAGCTATGAAGGTTGAGAGAATTTCAATGAGGGATAAATGAGATTAGATTGCATGTATCTAAGAGAATTAGAGCTGCTAAGGAAGGAATAGCAGTAGCATTAAATGATCAACTAGGTATATTTTGATTGCTGCATGATCCAAGAAAGATGTCCCCATACTGCATAATCCCAGTTTCCTGTACCTCAGTGACTGGAATAGTGCAGTGTTTGGCATAAGCTTGTAATGCAGTTAAATATCATCAACGAAGATTGGACATGAATCAGAAGAGACCTTCACAAGTCATCATACTGAAATTAATATCTGAATTCCTTCAGTGTAAATGGAAAATTAGGATATATATTTATATTAAAAATAAAAAGAAAGATGGATGGGAGGCTTGAACCACGGTTTTCAGATTACAGGTCTGGTATTCTACCATGTAAGATTAGGAAAAAGTACTTCTTTTCATATTTTCTGTCAGAGGCACCAGCTATAACCCAGCTATATGGCTTTGAAGGCAGTAAGAATAGATTTACTGGTAACTGCTCCTAGGCTGTGAAGGCGAGTTAGTTGGGTTACAGTTGGTGCCTCTGATGGAAAATATGAAACAAAATACATTTTCCTAATCCATATTAGAAGCCCTATAGCCCAAATGGTAGAACACTGGGCCTCTTTAATCTTGGAAAAATGGTTGAAGCCTCCCATCCATCTTTGTTTGTTATGACTTAAACTTAGTTCATATTTATATATGTATATTTATGTTATATAATATTGTGTGTGTATGTATTTGTTTGTACCTATGTACAGACATAGGTTTAAATAACTTGGAAATAAGTACAGCATAATGATAATACAACTTGAAAATGAGTGTAGATACGACTCAAATATATACATATTTAATTCTTCAATCTCTAAGGATTGTATAGATGATAGTTGAATAAAGTAAATTTCTACTATCAATAAGTATTTGCTAAGCAGAGCTATATTACTAAGTATATTTACTGATTTCTTAAGCTTAAGAAGGGTAAATAAGTCAGCATATATCTAGTAAATGTCTTATTATTTAGTTATCCTCTCAAAAAAGTACGTATGTTATTTGCCTTATGCGTATACAATATTCTATTGTATTTTCTGAGGATTTTTGTTGGTTTTGTACTTCTATAAACTAACAAATGTTTTGTTGCACCTGCTACTGGCAACTACTGACATGTGCTACTGCTGCACAGTACTCTTGTGCTATTGGACAGTGCTCTCATGTCTTACTGGATAGTGCTAATATGTGCTTCTGGACAGTTCTCTCACATGCTACTGGGCAGTACTGTCATGTACTACTAGTCAGTGCTCTAACATGCTGCTGGTAATGCTCTCATATGCTTCTTTCTAGTGCTGTCACATGTTACTGGGCAGTGCTGCAGTGCTCACATGCTACTGGGTAATGGTGCTTGTTCATCCAGTGTGTACTGGTTTCTCCATTATGCATGGTTAGTCTGATGTACAATTGTACCTTCATAATGTAGGCACTGCCTCCATTGTACAATGTTACTATCATAATGCAAGTAGTGCCTTTATTATGTATTGGTACCCATGTTGTGCAAGTTTGTTGTGTAATGTAACCTTTGTTGTGTGGATGATGCCACATTATGTGTTGTACCTCTCTTGTGTGCCTGTTGTTGTTGGGGTTTTAAAGGTTATTGACAGCTACAGTGTATAGGGCCCTACCTCCCAGATAAGGAAAATGGAGTTAGTGTCCTAAACTTGAAGGTGGACCCCTTGCCTAAGTTCCAGCAGAGTAAGATGCCCATAACCTACCCAAGTCAGCAGCCTGCTTCCTCTCTTCATGGCCACGTATTTGCAGTGTGGAAAAAAAAGAAGGAATTAGTTTATGGTTCCTCAGCCATTGGTGTGTCCAGCAGGAAAGAAAGGATGAGGATAAACATCCAAAAATAGATTAGTAGGAATTCATTACCGATGCTCAGGGCAGAGCGAGATGTCCTCGCACCTCCAGGGCAGGCACAGAAGTCCTCTTTTGAGCCTATTGTCTTTGTTGCTGTGAATATTTACAACAAATCCTGTTTTGCTCAGCTTAGACCAGTTGCAGAATGTGGGATCTCACCATTCTTGTGTAGAAATCCAACAGGCTGTACATTTAGAATAATAATGTTTGTGTTTGGACATATATTATTATAAATTGAATATTGATGAAGTGGCCACAAAATTAGATTATGTATGATCAACTGATTGGTTATTAAAGACAGGAATATAGTTAGCTAAGTTTGTTAGTAAACACACTAAAGTGACATGGCTGGTTGATAGGCCAAACCATTCATTACTGTACTGTTGCAATCTGGAAAGTTGATGTTGATCATTGCCACCTATGACATCATAAAAATACTGCATGCAGTACTAACATTTGGGTTTATAGGTCATTGAAGCATTGTTTAGTTTTATTAACTTTCATTTTAAATTCTATTTTAAATGTATTCCCTTACTAGTTTCTTCTAGCACACTGTATTTGTTATACTCTATATTATCATTGTGAAGTAAATATTGACTACTTATTGGGTTTGTCACTTGGTTGTATAACATAACTGTAGATAGTAATTAATACACATCTTTCAGTAGGCTTCATAGCTGATTAACTGTTATTTTTCTTTAAAACTTATACTGTAAATATGTACAAAAAGTCTCCTTTGATCTAGGATGTTAAAAATACTTTTATGTGAACAAAGAATAAACTGTGTTTACTACATCTATTTCTTTCTTTACTAATAAATATTGATTGTAACTTACAGTATTCGCCTTTTTCCTGATGTCTGTTTTGTGACGGACATCTTCCTCAGGAAAAGCTACCATCACTGAAGGCAAAACTGAATACTGCCCTACACCTTTGTCTTGTATGGAAACCTGTATACCCCTCATTGTAGCTTATGTGGATGTTAATTTTACTCCTTGAGTTGTGACCCTTTGGTTGGTAAAGCTTTGATAAGTGATCAGGGGTGAAATAGGAGTTTTGGGGGAAGCCCAACTGAATTACTGTAATGTACTAGTATAAAGCTGTGTCCTAGTTCATAAGTTCATACTGCCTGGACTCACAGTTTTAGTTCATGGTCCTCTTGTTGATAGCCTGTTTCTATGAAAGATAAATTCAGATAATGCTGGAAAGGTCAGTTGGTAGTTGGCCTGGCAATGGACTACAGTAAGGCGGTGTATTTAGTCAGGATCAAGGAAGCATCAGAGGATAGACATCTTTTGGTCCTACACTTGTCACAAAGTCCTCTGCTGGCAACTTAATCTTTCCTTCTCTCTTCATTAGCTCTGATATTTTAGTAAGTTCAGTGCCTTCCCTTATTGGGCTCAATGGTGGAGTGATGATATGGAGGGTTGAAGTTTTATGATATTGTCTGAATATTGCAAATGATTATTCTGCACAGTTCTTGTGGATCTTTATTCTTCCCCCCCACCCCCATGAAAAGCAGGGGTGCCATGACTGTTAAGAGAACACAGTGTCAGGGGCCCTAGACTGTTCAACTGCCTCACAGCATACATAAGGGGATTACCAATAGGCTCCTGGCTGTCTTCAAGAGGGAACTGGACAGGCACCTTAAGTCAGTATCTGACCAGCTGGTGTGTGGTTCATATGTTGACTCCTCTTCAAGGGGGGCTCCTTGGCGTGGTGAAGAGGCTCTTGGTCTGAGGAATTAGATCTGTCGGTCTTCTTCCTCAGACCGAACCTAATTACCCCCCAATCTCCCCTCCCCTATCCCATCTTCCCCTTTTTCCTTTCCTCCTCCCCACCCCTCTCTTTTACCCTTCCTCTTTTTGGTCTTTGGGGTTTTTCCCACAGGCGTGCTAGTTCCTAGGTAGGGGAAAGGGTACCGGGGTCCATCCCATTCCGTTGGGGTTCTTGGCGGTAGCGTAGTTTGCCGTGGAATCTGGATCGCCTGGGGATGTCCCACTCCCTCTCCGGTATCCCGGAGAGTGGCTTTGGGTGTCTCTCGGGCGACGGGTGTATCTCTGGAAGCCACCTTTCGGATTCCGGGGGTGGTGGCCGAAGGAGGTATGCTTTGTGGCGGATATCCGGCCGCCCTCTCTTTTGTCCACCAAGGTAGCTCGGCAGATGTGAGGTTGCTATCCCGGATTGCTGGTTTACTGGCGTGAAGGGTAGGGTATGGCACGGGTTCCATGCTGCATCTGTGCTACTAGCGGTGCTGAGGTCCTCTTGGGCGCGGAGGGAGATTTCCGGCCCTTTCATTCCTCCTGGGAACAATTCCTCCCCGCTCCCCCCTTTTTTTATTCTTTTTTTTTATTTTTATTTTCTTTTCTTCTTAAAAACAAAAAGCAAAGGAGTAACCTAACCATGGAGAACCCAATCCATGAACCCACTACCCCCGGGCCCCTTCTTGATACCGCATCCCATTCTGACCCTGCCTTGTTTTTTGACCACTCTTCGGACACTCCTGATGCCCCTGTACCTCTTGCTGGTGCTGTTTCCTCACCTGCTTCAGGTACCGGGGCTTCGACTGACTCCTTCGATTTGTCTGACCTCCGCTCTCCTTTGACTATGCTTCCGGCCTCTCCCTCTACGGTACGGCAATTTTCGAATCGCCAGCCCGTTTCACGATGGACCAACTCCGGTCCTACTCCTAAACGCCAACGACAATCTCCTGATGGTGTCCCTTCGTTACCTTCCCATTCTACTAAGAAAAGACCGACACATCATGCACTTCCTCTCCACGCTCAGTTTCGGACCACACAATGGACTAAATTCTTTAAGACCGACTTCTTCTTCTGCCTATCTTTCTGACCAGTGTTGGCAAAGCGCTCCTGCACCATGTAGGTAGAGATATTTCATTTCATGCTCTCAAGAGCGGTACGCGCATCGTCACTGTCCAGAATGCTACCCAAGCTCATGATCTCTCTCTCCTTTCGCATATCGATACTACTCCTATCACTATTGAAAAACATCTTTCTCTCAATTCTTGTAGTGGTACTGTCATTCTGCCCCATACCATAGTCCAGCAGAATTTCCAGTCATGTGGCAATGACATTCTTGAACAGCTGGAACTCCAGGATCTCCTAATCCTCAAAGTAGACACTTACGTCCTTCCTGCCCGCGGGCGGAGACGTTACCCTTGCAATATGGCTCAATTAACTTTCGACAGCCGTGAACTCCCGCCCTCTGTTTATGTCGCAGGTCATCGGTTACAAGTTCGAAAGGTGATCCCTACACCTCAACAGTGTAGAACTTGCTGGCGTTTTGGTCACCCAGCAAAATATTGCAGATCTATGGCCGAATGCCCAGTCTGTGGTGCCGATGACCATTCTGATACATCTTGCAGTCAAGCTCCATCTTGCCTTAATTGTAATGAGGCTCATCCTTCGTACTCTCGCCGTTGCCAGGTCTACTTGAATGAGCGTGAAATCCATTGCCTCAAAGAAGCAGAAGGTCTCCCTTATGCTATGGCAGTTACTCATCTCCGCCTCCAAGGGAGACTACCCCGTGTTTCTTATTCTCGTGTTTCAAAATGTCCCCCCACTTCTGGAGTCTCATCTTCTGCAGCCTCCTCTGTTGTTACCCCTCCCATAGCCACTCTGGCATCTAATCCTTTTGCTGTCCTTGGCTCTGACGTCCCGACTACCACTCAGTCTGTTCTCACATCTTCACGTCCTTCCTCACAAGCCCCGGTATCGACAAGACCCCGTACGACACCTTCTACCAATCGCCCCTCTACTTCTCAGAAGTCAAAAAAAAAACCCCAGTGCTCAAATCTTCGTTGCCCCTTCCTTCCCTTCTTCCACCTCCGCACTTTACCTTTCCAGTCTCTGTACCTAGTTCTTCCCCTCTATCTGGCTCTCTTACAAGTGTGGAGGTTCACCCTCCTCCTCGTACTATGCCTTCCACCCCCGTCCCCTCCCAAGTTTCTCCCTCTTCTGCCACCTCCCAGGTTTCTGCCTCTTCTGTCCCCTCCCACACTTCTTCTCCAGTCCCCTACACTCTTTCGTCCCCCCCTACTTTGGTACAGTCCATTACTGTCCCAATCTTTACTCACTCTCCTCCTTCTACCTCCAATATTGTCTCCCATACATCTTTGAATTCAGAAACACTTGAAGCCATTTCAGAATATATTGCAGAGACTAAACCTTCAATGGACACTGATCCACCTCCTGTTCCTTCTCTTCCCTCTCCTCCATCTCCACAACTCCACTCTTCGCAACGCTCCGTTCCTTCGCTACTTGAACGCCTTCCAATGCCACAACATGTTGACTTTTCTAATCTCTCTAGTCCGTAGGTGCCCTTCCCTACGGATTCCTGGTATTTTCTTCATTGCCAATCATGGCCTATTTACAGTGGAATATCCGCGGCCTCAGGGGTAATCGGGGTGAGCTTCAGCTGTTGCTTTCCAGGTTTTCCCCTGTTGGTGCTTGCTTACAAGAACCTAAATTACACTCAGCTGTTTTCCAACCTTTCTCAGGCTATAATTTATTGTATTCTTCGGATCCTTTCTCAGATGGGACCTTTAATGAAAGTGCCCTTCTTCTACGCAATGATATTCCGTACTGTCAACTATTTGTCCATACCTCGCTGCATTACACTGCAGCCCGTATCCACTTGAAGAAGTGGTATACAATATGTTCTTTATATCTCTCTCCTTCTCGAGCATTTTCTATCCCAGATTTTGCTTTTCTAGTTTCATCCTTACCACCGCCACTTCTGTTACTTGGTGATTTCAACTCCCACCATTTCCTCTGGGGGGGGGTCTCATTGTGACTCACGTGGCATCCAGTTGGAGGCTTTTCTCGCCTCACCCCCTCCATGTTTTAAATGCGGGTACTCCCACCCATTTTGATCCTCGTACTCGTACTCTCTCTTGCATCGATCTATCAGTCTGCTCTTCCTCCACTGCACTAGACTTCACCTGGTCTGTTCTACCGGACTTACATGACAGCGATCATTTTCCTATCATTCTTACTTCACCTTCCTATTCACCACCTTTCCGTAGCCCTCGCTGGCAATTTGATCGGGCAAATTGGGACCTTTACTCGAAACTCACTGCTTTTAGTGAGGTTCCTTCTTCATCCTCCATTGATGAGCTCCTACACCTCTTCTCGACGTCAGTTTATGCCGCAGCTTCTCATTCTATACCCCAAACCTCAGGCAGGCGTTCTCAGAAGTGCGTGCCGTGGTGGTCTCCTGCTTGTGCTCGTGCAGTATGTTTGAAACGCGCTGCATGCGGCAGGTACCGGTACAGTAGAACCGATGAGAGACTTTCTTGATTTTAAGCAGAAGCGTGCGATCGCTCGCCGTGTCATCCGTGACGCTAAACGCACTTGCTGGTGAGACTGTTTCCACCATCACCTCTGCTTCCTCTATGAGTGCAGTCTGGAAAAAAGTGAGGAAATTGAGTGGTAAATACTTTGCTGACCCGGCTCCTGCTCTACGGGTCGCTGGTGTTGATGTAGCAAACCCTCTTGACGTTGCCATTGAAATTGGCACTCGTCTGGTCCGTATTTCCCAGGGGCTCCATCTATGCCCCTCGTTTCTTTCCTCAAAGTCTGCCAGAGAGTTAGTACCCTTGGACTTTTCTTCCCTCAGAGAAGAACAGTATAATGTACCTTTTACACTTCAGGAACTGGAGGCAACGCTCTCAGCTTGCCGATCATCGGCAGCTGGGCCTGACGACACTCATATTCATATGTTACAACATTTACATTGGTCAGCCCTTGTAGTCCTCTTACACCTCTTCAATCTTATTTGGGCACAAGGAGTTCTTCTCCAGTTGTGGAAATCTGCCATTGTTCTCCCTTTCCGCAAGCCGGGTACTACAGGACATGATGCCTCCCACTATCGTCCCATCGCTCTTACTAGTGCAGTTTGCAAAGTGATGGAACGTCTGGTAAATCGACGTTTAATGTGGTATTTAAGAGACACACAACAGTCTCTCCGCTAGTCAATATGGCTTTCGTAAGGGCCGTTCTACCATAGACCCCTTACTACGCTTGGATACGTATGTTCATAATGCCTTTGCGAATAATCACTCAGTTGTTGCCATATTTTTTGACCTTGAGAAGGCATATGACACAACTTGGAGGTATAGTATTTTGGCCCAGGCCCACTCCTTAGGCCTCTGAAGCAATCTCCCATCCTTCCTTAAGACCTTTTTAACTGACAGACATTTTCGTGTTCGAGTCAATAATGTGCTTTCCCCGGACTTCATCCAAGCTGAAGGAGTCCCTCAGGGATGTGTTCAGAGCACAACGCTTTTTCTCCTTGCTATAAATAATTTGGCCTCTGTTCTTCCACCCAATATTTGGTCATCACTCTATGTTGATGACTTCGCTATTGCTTGTGCAGGTGCTGACTGTCATCTTATTGCCGTTTCTCTCCAGCATGCGGTCGACCGTGTTTCCACTTGGGCCACCACGCATGGGTTTAAATTTTCCAGTACCAAAACTCACCAGATTACTTTCACTAGACGCTCTGTCCTCTCCGATCATCCTTTGTATCTCTATGGCTCCCGTATCCCCGAATGTGATACAGTCAGGTTTCTAGGCCTTCTCTGTGACCATCGGTTATCCTGGAAACCTCACATTACCTCTCTGAAGGCAACTTGTCACAGCCGGCTAAACCTTCTTAAAACCCTTGCTCATCTTTCCTGGGGAGCTGATCGTCGAACTCTGCTTCGCCTACATTCAGCCCTCGTTTTATCGAAACTCGATTATGGTGACCAGATTTATTCAGCTGCCTCTCCTGCTACTCTCTCTAGCCTTAACCCCATACATCACCACGGATTACGTTTATGCCTTGGTGCTTTTCACTCTTCCCCTGTTGAGAGCCTCTATACAGAAGCGAATGTTCCATCCTTGTCTGATCGCCGTGATGCCCGTTGCCTTCGCTACTATGTACGCTCTCACGATCTCCACAATCCTTCCATTTATAGAATGGTCACTGATATTAGTAGACATGCTTTATTTGTTCGCCGCCCCTGTTTGCTCCATCCCTTTTCTCTCCGCCTACATTCGCTCGTCTTCCCTTCAGTTACCACCTTTATATGTTCATGTAGTATCTCACTTTTCCCTACCCCCCTGGGAAGTTCCAGCTGTTCGAGTCTGTTGTTTCTCACTCCCTTGCTCGAAAGCCCAACTCATCGATGGAGGACGAAGAAGGAACCTCTTTAAAAACAGTCAGGTATGAGTAAAGGTTCCAATTTGCCCGATTAAATTGCCAGCGTGGGGTGCGAAGAGGTGGCGAATATGAAGGGGAAGTAAGAATGATTGGGAAATGATCACTGTCATGTAAGTCCGGGAGAACAGACCAAGTGAAGTCTAATGCGGCGGAGGAAGAGCAGACTGAGAGATCGATGCAAGAGAGAGTATGAGTCCGAGGATCAAAATGGGTGTGAGTACCTGTATTTAAAACAAGGAGGGGGTGGGTGGCAAGAAAAGCCTCTAACTGAATTCCACGGGAATCACAGTGAGACCCCCCCCAGAGGAAATGGTGGGCATTAAAATCACCAAGTAACAGAATCGGTGGCGGTAATGACGAAACAAGGAAGGCAATATCCGGAATAGATAATGCCCGAGAAGGAGAGAGATATAAAGAACAGAGCGTATACCACCTATGTAAGTGGATACGGGCTGCTGTGTAATGCAGCGAAGTATGAACAAATAGCTGATGGTACGGAATATCAGTGAGGAGAAGAAGGGCACTTTCATTAAAGGTCCCATCAGGAAAAGGATCTGAAGAATACAATAAATTATAGCCTGAGATGTGAGAAATAACAGCAGAGTGTAATTTTGGTTCCTGTAAGCAAACACCAACAGGGGCAAACTGGGAGAGTAACATCTGAAGCTCACCCCGATTACCCCTGAGGCCGCGTATATTCCACTGTAAATAGGCCATGATTGGCAATGATAAAGATACTTGAAATCCGCAGGTAAGGGTTCCTACGGACTAGAAGGGTTAGAAAAGTCCACATGCGGAGGCAGTGGAAAACGTTCAAGCAGCGAAGGAACGGTGCGCTGTGAAGAAAGGAGTTGCGCAGATGGAGCAGAGGAGAGAGAAAGAGCGGAAGGTGGATCAGTGTCCATTGATGGTTTGGTCTCTGCAATATATTCAGAGATTGCTTCAAGTGTTTCGGAATTCAGAGATGTCGTATGGGAGACAATATTGGGAATGGTAGGGGGAGGATGAGTAAAGATTGGAACTGTATTGGACTGTACCAAGGTAGGGGGGGGGGGGCGAAAGGGTGGAGGGAACTGGAGAAGCGTGGCAGGGGACAGAAGAGGCAGGAACCTGGGAGGTGGCAGAAGAGGAAGAAACTTGGGAGGGAACAGGGGAGGAAGGTACAGTACGAGGAGGAGGGTGAACCTCTACACTTGTAACTGAGCCAGTGAGAGGGGAAGAACCAGGGACAGAGACAGGGAGGGTAAAATGAGGAGGTGGAAGATGGGTAGGAGGTGTTAACGGACCTTTTTTTGACTTTTGAGAAGTAGAGGGACGATTGGGAGGAGGTGTCGTACGAGGTCTCGTCGATACTGAGGCTTGTGAGAGAGAACTCGAAGAAGCGAGATTAGACTGAGGCGTTGAAGTAGGGACGTCTGAGCCGAGGACAGCAAAAGGATTAGATACAGGAGTGATTATGGGAGAGGTAACCACAGAGGTGGGTGTAGAAGATGGGATACCAGAAGTGGGGGGACGTTTTGAAACACGGGAATAAGAAACACGTGGGAGTCTCCCTTGGAGGCGGAGATGAGAAACTGCCATGGCATAAGGGAGACCTTCTGTCTCTTTGAGGTAACGGATTTCCCGCTCGTTTAAATAGACCTGACAACGGCGAGAGTACGAAGGGTGAGCCTCATGACAGTTAAGGCAAGAGGGAGATCGATTGCAAGACTTATTAGAATGGTCATCGGCACCACAGACTGGGGATTCGGCGATAGATCTGCAATATTTCGCTGGATGGCCAAATCGCCAGCAATTTCTACACTGTTGTGGTGTAGGGATCACCTTTCGAACTTGTAACCGATGTCCTGCTATATAAACTGAGGATGGGAGGTCTCGGCTGTCAAAAGTTAAACGAGCCACATTGCTAGGGTATCGTCTCCGCCCACGGGCAGGAAGAACGTAAGTGTCTACCTTGAGGATTGGGAGGTCTTGGAGTTCCAGCTGTTCAAGAATGTCAGTGCCACATGTCTGGAAATTTTGTTGAACTATGGTATGGGGCAGAATGACGGTACCACTACAAGAATTGAGGGAATGATGTTTTTCAAGAATGACAGGAACAGTATCGATATGGGAAAGATGAGAGAGCTCATGAGCCTGGGTAGCATTCTGTACGGTAATGATGCGCGTACCGCTCTTAAGAGCATGAAAATAAATATCTTTACCAACATGGTGTAGGAGTGCCTTGCCAATACCATGGTCAGAAAGATAGGCAGTAGAGGAAGTTGGTCGTAAAGTGAAGAATTTAGTCCATTGTTCAGTCTGAAACTGAGCGTGGAAAGGTAGTGAAGGACGTGTCGATCGTTTCTGAGAAGAACGAGAAGGTGGAGAAGTATCATCAGCAGGTAATTGTCGTTGGCGTTTAGGTGTGGGACCAGAGTTGGTCCGACGTGGAACGGGTCGGCGATTTGAAAATTGCTGCACCGTAGAGGGAGAGGCCGGAAGCATAGTCAGAGGAGAGCGAAGGTCCGATAAATCGAAGGAGTCAGTCGAGGCCTTAGTACCTGAAGCGGGTGAGGAAACAGCACCGGCAATAGGTACAGAGGCATGAGGAATGTCTGAAGAGTGGTCCAAAGACGAGGCGGGGTCAGAACGGGGTGCGGTATCAAGAAGGGGCCCGGGGGTAGTGGGTTCATGGACTAGGGCTGCCATGGTTAGGTTACTTCTTTCTTTTTGTTTTTAAGAAAAAAAAAGAAAGAAAAGAAAAGAAAAATAAAAAAAAGAATAAAAAAAGGGGGGACCGGGGAGGGATAGTTCCTAGGAGGAATGAAAGGGCCAGCAATCTCCCTCCGCGCCCAAGAGGACCTCAGCACCGCAAGTAGCGCAGATGCAGCATGGAACCCGTGCCATACCCTACCCATCATGCTAGCAAACTAACAATCCGGGATAACAACCTCACATCTGCCGAGCTACCTCGGTGGACAAAAGAGAGGGCGGCCGGATATCCGCCACAAAGCACATCTCCTTCGGCCACCAACCCCGGAATCCGAAAGGCGGCCTCCAGAGATACACTCGTCGCCCGAAAGACACCCAAAGCTACTCTGGGATACCGGAGAGGGATCGGGACATCCCCAGGCGATCCAGATTCCACGGCAAACTACGCCACCGCTAAGAACCTCAACGGAATGGGATGGACCCCGGTATCCTTTCCCCTACCCAGGAACTAGCGCGCCTGTGGGAGAAATCCCAAAGGACAAAAAGAGGAAAGGCAAAAGGGAGGGGTGGGGAGGAGGAAAGGAAAAAGGGGAAGATGGGATAGGGGAGGGGAGATTGGGGGGTAATTAGGTTCGGTCTGAGGAAGAAGACCGATAGGTCTAATTCCTCAGACCAAGAGCCTCTTCACCACGCCAAGGAGCCCCCCTTGAAGAGGTCGACTTGGGGAGGCAGTACGAGTGTAGTACTTCTATGACGTACCATCTTAAAGCAGAAGGAAAATTGTAGCAAGTTAAGTGATAGTTTATGATGAATGAAAGCGACCGAAAAAGCACGAAACAAAACTAACTCCTCCAATCTCCTTTGCCCATCTTTTCCAGCATCTTCCGGTAGCCCAAGTCATCTGATCTCCAAGGTAATTACTTTTTAAAACTAGTTTATTTCTTTATATTATGTTTTTATACAATATTTCTTATTTATAAATACATTTTTCTTATTCAAAAACCTCTAACATCTGGGGGGGGGGGGCTGTAATCTATTAATGGCATTTCAGTGAGG
Source organism: Cherax quadricarinatus (assembly GCF_038502225.1). Taxonomy (NCBI): domain Eukaryota; kingdom Metazoa; phylum Arthropoda; class Malacostraca; order Decapoda; family Parastacidae; genus Cherax; species Cherax quadricarinatus. The sequence goes on along the minus strand of NC_091359.1, from coordinate 292,323 downwards.
AAAACTGATTTGATATATGAGCAAATTCAGTTATGAGCTCACTCATGGAATGATTTAAACTCTTAAGTCAAAGTACCACTGTACATAGTTTTATATTATCAAAAGTGCAAAACAATGTATCACTTTATTTACAAATCTACAAAACAAGTGTGTGTGTTTAATAATAAAAAAAAAAAATGCAGGGAGCATTTGTACATTGGTGAGTTAACAGTTGTTACAGTCAGCTCCTGGCCTCTGATATTCTATCAGTTACATGTACATAAATAGGCCTACATAATTGCTACCCATTTAAAATTAAGTTGCTGATGCAAGACTTATAAAATACACTTTTTTTTCTTGTATATATAAAATGTAGCAAAAAATCATATTTTATAAAAAATTTGTTAGTGTATTATAAATAAAGAATGAATACCTGTATTATACACTACATTGCTGAAGTTACGCATTTCTTAAATATGTACAAAAATTACATGTGAAATAAATTATGAAATATGAAAAGTGCAAATGGTGTCAATTCTTAGATATACGTATAATCATAAAAATTAAGATGAAATACATATTAGTTATAAAATATAGACAAGGTTTTCTTTTATGACACTGCGTATAAGTTTAAGTACATTATATAAATTTACATTAAAAGTGTCTTGCATAATAACAATTTACACTACTATGCAAAGTAATTTTAATGTAAAATTGCATGCCGTGTCTAAATAAACTTGCTATACTGTTATAAAAAATCCTTATCTATACTTGACAACTTGTGTTTATGTAATAGCATAATGAGTAATTTTTAAATGTGCATTGTTAGTGTAAAATTCCTAGAGTAACCACTTAAAAACAAACCATTATAACAAAAACTGGAGTAAATCATTCATCAAACTGAAAATATAAACATTAATGTACCTTTCTGGGAAGGTTCACTGATGCCAGTGACAGTCCCTTGATAAAAAGACTTGGACCTGTCTTACTCTTTCTTGGATGTGGATCTGTTGCCTATTTCCCCAAGGTGATGTATAATCTAATTGTTTAGCATTTCCTCCAATTATTATAATCATAACCAAGAGCTAAACCTGTAAGGGTCACATTTCCCCCCAAACAATATTATACTGTGTTTTTTTTGTTATTATCACACTGGCCAATTCCCACCAAGGCAGGGTGGCCCGAAAAAGAAAAACTTTCACCATCATTCACTCCATCACTGTCTTGCCAGAAGGGTGCTTTACACTACAGTTTTTAAACTGCAACATTAACACCCCTCCTTCAGAGTGCAGGCACTGTACTTCCCATCTCCAGGACTCGAGTCCGGCCTGCCGGTTTCCCTGAACCCCTTCATAAATGTTACTTTGCTCACACTCCAACAGCACGTCAAGTATTAAAAACCATTTGTCTCCATTCACTCCTATCAAACGCGCTCACGCATGCCTGCTGGAAGTCCAAGCCCCTTGCACACAAAACCTCCTTTACCCCCTCCCTCCAACCTTTCCTAGGCCGACCCCTACCCCGCCTTCCTTCCACTACAGACTGATACACTCTTGAAGTCACTCTGTTTCGCTCCATTCTCTCTACATGTCCGAACCACCTCAACAACCCTTCCTCAGCCCTCTGGACAACAGTTTTGGTAATCCCGCACCTCCTCCTAACTTCCAAACTACAAATTCTCTGCATTATATTCACACCACACATTGCCCTCAGACATGACTATCTCCACTGCCTCCAGCCTTCTCCTCGCTGCAACATTCATCACCCATGCTTCACACCCATATAAGAGTGTTGGTAAAACTATACTCTCATACATTCCCCTCTTTGCCTCCAAGGACAAAGTTCTTTGTCTCCACAGACTCCTAAGTGCACCACTCACCCTTTTCCCCTCATCAATTCTATGATTCACCTCATCTTTCATAGACCCATCCGCTGACACGGATGGGTCACGGAGGAACACTAAACCTTTAAGGTTCAAACTACCCTTGGGAAATGGGAGGGCAGCTTAAATTCTTTAGATCAATAACCTTACACTGGCATCATGGCAACTCCCTAGATGGAAGCACAAGTTTTAAGAATTTAAAATGCCTGAATCAAAATTACTGGAAACTGTATAAAGGATATTTTCAGTTCACGAGGAAACTACCTTACTAGAAATTACAGTGTGACTTAAACTTCTACCCTTATTTCTTTACATAAAGGGAACAATGATAACAAAGAACTAAGTACAGTATTTATAACTAAAATAGTTAAATTTAAATGTTTTGTTGCAAGTACACAGAAAAGATTCTTGCAAATTGTTTTTATCATGTATCAAGGTTGTAATAGAATACAACTTAGCTTTAATACTCTACCAAGGCCTGGATACACAGTATAGTACTATAGCAAAACTGATGCATCACAAAACTGTAATATGATTACAAAAAGAAATCACAACAGGTGAGGCTTGAACCCATGACAGGCGAGTCCTAATACTTGTAGGCCAATTTGTTAACTAATGGCCTGCAAGTTTTAGAACCCTCCTGTCATAGGTTCAAACCTCACCTACTGTGTGATTGTATCACACGAGAACGGCTATACACCACAACCTTCACATACAATCCATGTTATGCTATACCACAACCACAGTGTACTGCACAATCTTGATATGCCGCAGCTATATGTACTAAAACCTTGTTACACTATATCATGATTATGATATACCACACATGGCATAATACTGCATACTAAAACCTGGATATATCATAGGACATGGTGAGTACAACTATTCTTGAACATGAGCAAAGACAAAAGTATTCTTACATTACACAGGAGTACCTAAATACTGTAATTGTAAATTATAAATTGTTAATTTCTATTAAAAAAATTAGTACAGTACTGCCATATCTTAGTTATTTATTATGCTCAGGATCAAACTAATTTTTCCCAGGTTTAATTAACCATAAATTTAACAATAAATGAGAAAACATGCTACTAGCATCTGTTAATTTTTCCCTTCCGATTTCTTAAAAAATGAGCATGACATATGAGGTACGTATCCGTTTTATCACTGGATTGAGTGCAGTATTATTCGTGGTCTGAGCATCTAAAGGTAACCATACCAGTTCCTGCAACAAATGCCTGATCAACTAGATTGTAATGACTATAAGCTTGAAAGTAGCATCAACCTGACTGATCAAACACTTGACAAGACGGGTCAGCCCTCTGGCTAACACCAACCTGAACATAGGTATATCAGTGAGTCAGGTACTCTGAAAGTGTATATGAAGAAAGTGACACCTAACACTTGGTTATTACTGGTCATCATAATTAACCCTTAAACTGTCCAAACGTAGTTCTACATCCACGTGCAGGGAGCTCCGAACGTAGATCTACGTTTTTTTTACATGCTTTCAAATGGGGAAAATCAAGGTCGGAGCGTTACACATGTGAACGTAGATTTACGTTCGGACAGTTTAAGGGTTAAAAGTAAAGATGAACACTGGTGACTAATGAATACAATACTAAGAATGTGTAAAAAAAAAAAAAAAAAGTGTTGACTTCATACTTGGGGTAAAACTTAATATGTATATGAGAAGAACATTATCAGTACCACATAAACATACACTGGATAAAAATGTAGAAATGTTTAACATTAACTTTACAAGATACGGTGCATCTATTTATGCATATTTCCTGAAATTGAATTATTCTACAAAATGAGCAGATATTAATAAACACTGGTATATACAGTGAAATTTTGAGTCTATTAATGTATGTACAGTGGACCCCCGCATACCGTTGGCATCACATAACGTTAAATCCGCATACCGATACATTTTATTGCTAAGATTTTGCCTCACATACCGCTAAAAAACCCACTCAACGCTATTCGTCCGAGACGCGTCTAATGTGCGGCCTGAGCCAGCCTCACATGTTCCGCCGGTGGCATTGTTTACAAGCCAGCCTCCACGGTAACATCCAAGCATACAATCGGAACATTTCGTATTATTACAGCGTTTTTGGTGATTTTATCTGCAAAATAAGTGACCATGGGCCCCAAGAAAACTTCTAGTGCCAACCCTGTGGTAAAAAGGGTGAGAAATATTATCGAAATACTGTGGTACCATGGTCAACTGCTGATGCTGCTGCTGCTGTAGCACTGTCAGCTGCTGCTGCTGCTGCTGTACCACCGTCAGCTGCTGCTGCTGCTGCTGTAGTACCGTCTGCTGCTGTAGCACTGTCAGCTGCTGCTGCTGCTGTAGCACCATCAGCTGCTGCTGCTGTACCACCGTCAGCTGCTGCTGCTGCTGTAGTACCGTCAGCTGCTGCTGTAGCACCGTCTGCTGCTGCTGTAGCACCATCAGCTGCTGCTGCTGCTGTACCACCGTCTGCTGCTGCTGCTGCTGTAGCACTGTCAGCTGCTGCTGCTGCTGCTGCTGCTGTAGCACTGTTGCTGGTGTGGCTTACTGAGAATACCAAGAAACAATTAACCCCAGAGGGTTAGCCACCCAGGATAACCCAAAAAAGTCAGTGTCATCGAAGACTGTCTAACTTATTTCCATTGGGGTCCTTAATCTTGTCTCCCAGGATGCAACTCACACCAGTCGACTAACACCCAGGTGAACAGGGAAAAATGCCTGGAACTAGTGCTCGTATTGGTGAATTTAAAGCCAGCAGAGGTTGGTTTGAGAGATTTAAGAATCGTAGTGGCATACACAGTGTGATAAGGCTTGTTCTGGAAGAAAATGCCAAACAGGACCTACAGTACTCAGGAGGAAAAGGCACTCCCAGGACACAGTGTCTCATCAGTCATTGCTGCATCTTCAATAAAGGTAAGCGTCATTTATTCTTCATTTAGTAGAGTAGTACATGCACAATATATATTGTGCATGTACTGCTCTACTATTGTGCATGTATCCTTCTCTTTGTGTGTAGGAAAATGTATATTTCATGTGGTAAAATTTTTTTTTTCATACTTTTGGGTGTCTTGCACAGATTAATTTGATTTCCATTATTTCTTATGGGGAAAATTCATTCGCATAACGATAATTTCGCATAACAATGAGCTCTCAGGAACGGATTAATATCGTTATGCGGGGGTTCACTGTATATCCACAAATAACCATCTATTTACAATATGCCAAATACAAAATGAAACTCCTGAAAATGACTGCCGAGTATTGCACAAGTTCTATCACTGCTGTAAAATGCACTACATACACAGCCTCGAGTATACATACTAATACGTATACTGTCTTGGATCCAACTATGCTGCAGATGTCTCAAGAGTCGTATGTTAGAACAGTACTCACTACTGGACCAAATGACAGTTATTCATTGACACACAATGTACTGTGGTTTGTTTGCTACAAATAAGCAACAACTACTACTACTGTGCTATTCACTGGGCACTTACAACTGGCCATAATGAAAATAGTCATTTTTTTAAATTCCAATGACAGAAAGGTTTATGCTGTGCATCAAAATTTATGAAACTTTACACTCATTAACACATGGTCAAAAATTAAATTAATGAGCACATCTACTATCTGTACATCTGAAGCTGCCCCCTTCCCCACCACAAATTCATCCACAAAAAGAAAAAAAATCATAGCCCATTGTTTTAGGTGGAAATGTAAAGTATCATAAGAATGACTAAGTAAAATGGAAAAGGCTAGAAATTCTAGTTTAAATCAGGAAATCTGAATGCTTATGCCATGACCACCTAAGATAAATGCATTTCTTCAGTGTGGTGCAGAGAAGTGAAAAATTATGAAGGATGAGATGACTGACTCGTAACAGCATTTACCTTCCACTCTTCATAAAGCGCATTATTTTCATCAAGGATGTGCACAACACAATAAATAAGATGCTTGGAATACAGGTACAACACTGATTTACCAGCAATGGATCATCCAACACAGCTTTTAGTACGGACAAAATTACAACGCATTTTTTTTTTTTGCCAAAATAGTTTACCTGGCAATCACAGACCCATTGTACATAGTGCATGTTCACTTATACTGTTTACATTGCAGTTGCTGGAGTTCCCTTGATTCTGTGCAATTCTCAGAATATTCTGCTAGCAACCCTAGCTATAGCTAGTGATTAGCCCTGTAGTTCCAGTAAAATTCTAAAATCTACCATTCTAGGAGTGGTGGTACTGCAACATACTTTGTAAATTTATTAATAAACCCGTTTCATTTAACCTAAAGTTTAATTCAAGTTTCTGGTAGAATACGGTGTTAGAGGTGTATTGTTTAGTCAATATATTGCATGATCTCTGTTGTTCTGACAGAGATCAATATACAGTAGGACCCCTGCATCTGCGTGGGTGATATGTTCGAAGACCTACCGTGGATACCCGAAACCCTGGATAGTAGCGAACCCTACATACAGTGGACCCCCGGTTTATGATCAGCTCCCAATGCGACCAATTATGTAAGCGTATTTATGTAAGTGCGCTTGTATGTGTATGTTTGGGGGTCTGAAATGGACTAATCTAATTCACAATATTCCTTATGGGAACAAATTCGGTCAGTACTGGCACCTGAACATACTTCTGGAATGAAATAATATCGTAAACCGGGGGCCCACTGTATATCATTTTTCATTTACATACATACCTATGATAAAAGTTTAATTGATAAATTATGCATAAGTCAAGAATTAGCACTTTTTCATTAATGGGAAGCACTTCATGGTTTCTCTTTGGCTCTGAAGAACTGTCACCATCACTACTTTTGTGCTTTGTGGTAATTATTAAAAAAATTAAGGCTTATTTTCAGGTCATGGTCAACTGTGGATAAGTGAAACCACAGATACAGGGGTCCTACTCTAAAAGCCTAGGAACCAAGAATGCAGGAAAATCAGTGTTGTACATGTCCTTCTATTTTGAAGTAAATAATAAACATGAAGAAAGCCTTTTACATTTCTTCTGCTGTGGGGGCTTTATCAAATCCTTGAAGCTCCACAGTGGCAAAACATTCATAAATAATAAGGCTTACTCTTCATGTTGTTTGATTCACGAACTGTCAGCTTTTGCCATCTGCTACTTATAATTACTAGTAGACAAATTTTAGTCTTAATACATTAATCTGTATAATCCTATGGGTTTAGCACTCCCCCATGATTATATAATTTATGTACATTAATATAAAAATCAAATGAACAATAAAATAATGAACTATCATGCATCCTGTCAACATGTTGAAAATTAACAATGTAAAAAACCCCTTCACTCATTTTCTTAAAAATGAATACTATTCCTGATAAGAATAAAAAATTATTCAATTCTATATTTCTTCGTTCGATTGGGTTTCTTGCTGGCTACAAAGGCAATGATAGTGACAATCTGACCACAAAGGTAAGCCACTAGGATGAAGATGGCAGGATAAAATATATCTGGGAGATTTGTTTCTGGCAGGCCCATGTAGCGGAGTGCTTGATTTCCTGTCACAACCCCACACGGTGCCTAGGGAAGATCACCAGTGTAAGCTTTTTCAAATACACAGACATGGACTTGTCATAATTAGGGATGAAAGGTTAATTTAATCCTTATCCACTTAATTTTTTCCTTCCTTGAGATCAGAATAACAAAAAGCACCTTCAAACACAAATCTATACCACTGAAATCCTTACTACATATGCTGTTGACAATTTACATTAGGTAAAAATATATAATATGCAGGTTTGTTTGGGTTTTTTTAACACTGGTTTTCTCCCAATGAGGTAGGATGACCCAAGAAAGAAGAAATACTTTCACTATCATTCATGCCTTGCCAGAGATGTACTGACACTATAGCTTAGATGCCTTTCCAAATTGCAATATCCTCACCCTCTCCTTCAGACTGCAGGATTCTACTTTCCTATTTCTGGGACCTTTGTCACACTCCAGCACCACATCCAATTATAAAAACCTCTTGCCTCCACTCCTGTCTAACATGCTCATACACAGTAACAAAAAAAGGCACAATTACACAAATAACCTGCACATAGAAGAGAGGACCTTACGACGATGTTTTGGTCTGACTTGGACCATTTACAAAGTCACACTAATAAAGAGGAGAGAAAGAAGGAGTATATAGGCCAGGAGGTGGTAGTGGAGAGAGAAGGTAGTAGTGGGGGAGGTAGTATGGTGGAAGTGGAGCCAGCCAAATACTAAGAAAGAGGAGCACTGCAAGGGAGCTAGGGGCCCACAGAGGGTAGGAGCAAGAACACAGGGGGGGGGGAAAAATAAATAATGAAGGAACAAATACCCAAGGCAAAAGAAAGACAACCCAAAGGAGAAAGAGGAAAGGGGAAAAGGGATGAGAAAAAGGAATCAGGTTAAGTTATGGGTGTTCCGAAGTTTGGAGCATTTTACAACGTAGTGGGAAAGGAAGGCATCTACAGAGATGAAGCCAGGACTAAGATTCATACAAGGAAAGTTGTATATAAGGGAGGATTCCACCCGAGGGCAATTGTTAAAGTTGGAAGTAGGAAAGACAGTTTTAGCAGAAGACCAGTCACTAGGATGACTGTGATCTGATGTGACAGAAAAGAGCAGTTAGTGTTGGTAAGCCTAACACTACTTTTGTGCTCCCTAAGTCTGTCAGAGAGAGATCGGCCTGTTTCCCCGAAGTACTGAAGAGGATAGGAGGAACAAGAAATAGAGTAGTCACCAGGAGCGTCTATAGAGGGAGGAGAGGTATGAACTACTACCTTGTACCTCCACTACCACCTCCTGGCCTCTATATACTCCCTCCTTCTCTCCTTTTCGTTAGTACGACTTTGTAAATGGTCCAAGTTGGACCGAAACATCGTCATAAGCTCCTCTCTTCTATGTGCAGGTTATTTGTGCTCACACACACCTGTTGGATGCTCAAGCCCCTCACACACACACAACCTTCACCCCCTCCCTCCAATCTTCTCTAGGACACTCCCTACCCCTTTCTTCAACTACAGATTTATACATCCTCCAAGTCATTTTATTTTGCTTCATCTTCTCTCAGCATCCAAATCACTTCAACAATCCCTCCTCAGTCATCTGGATAATGCTCTTAGTAACCCTGCACCTCCTGGAATATACCTCCTAATCTCCAAACTAGGAATTCTCTGCATAATATTCACACCACCCATTGCCTGAGATTTGGCAACTTCACCGCCTCCAGCATCTTCCAACATTCAAAACTATTTATCTCACTTTGGGTAATATTCATTGGATTAAAGCACCAATTTTCACAAACTTAATTTGCATATAACTCGAGGGTTTACTGCATACCTTTCTCTGGATGGCTGAGAGAGAGTCCTGCAGGACAGGATTGCGGTCACAGAGAAACTCATTGGTGCTATCGAACTCATAGCGGTTGACTTCATGGAGGACCCAGCGAGCAGGAGACCACCAAAGTGTTGGCCACGTCCATGCTGACAAGTCCTGCAACAACAAATTATAATGAAGAGGAACAGTAACACTGCCAAGCATAATGCAAATAAATAATTTACTAAATGTAACTATATGTACTATACTGTGTATGAAACTCAAAACTAATATTCTACAAATACGTACTATGTATCAAATATTGTGTATCAACTCTGAATGACTGTAGAATAATACTGGCTGCTTAATTAAAGATTTTCAAGCAAGTAAACTGATAGACTATACATGAAAGGAATAAACTGTGGTGAGCTCTGAGGAGTAAACTTCATGCAATGTAATGAGGTACTAACAACTATCAACATACACTAGAACTGATTAAGTAAAATTTTAGGATAACTAATAGTAACGACAAAATCCAAGCTATGTAAATATAGGTTAGAGAATCCACTGTTAGGAATCAAGCAACAGTTTTGCTTAAATGTATTAACTGGCAACAAAATTAGGTGTTACCAGGGCAGTTATATCAATGGAAACGTGTCTTGACCATATGCACGTGTTCACAACAACATCAGGAACCCTTTTACAGACTAAGAACAACTCATAAAGAACCTTACCTGATATATATGAGTACTACTAGGTAGAAGTCACAAAACCAGTGATAAGGAGCTACACAACCAAATTCCTTACAAGTAAGAAGTTGGCATAACTTCAAATAATGCTAGAATATCTATTGTATATTACAAGTCATAAGTTGACCTTTTCTATTGAAATAATTTACATTTACTCAAAGTTATATTATTTTATCTGGCTTATTGCACAGAGAATTTTTTTTAAAGAAGGAGGCACTATATGACCTACAATGGTTTGGCATATTTTGTGAAATATTTTTTTTTTTTTTTCACACTGGCTATCTCCCACCAAGGCAGGGTGATTCGAAAAAGAAACGCTTTCACCATCATTCACACTATCACTGTGTTTATCAGAGGCATGCAGATATAACAGTAACATAATTAAAAATGTTAAAAAATTTGGATAACACTAGAGGTTGGGTAGCACTGTACCAGAAGCTTAATTATACCTCATACCTAAACTGCACTGCATAAAACACTTAAGGAAATTTTTCGAAAACTTATATACGTACCATAGCATTTTAGGGCTTGCTTAATATTGGTTAGACTGGAATCTATAATGTCCAAAACTGGTCTATGCAATGATGAACATTTGTGCAAAGGTACTTTAAAAATCTTCAGTTTACCACCATGTCAAATTTCAGTAATGAACATAATATATAAAATTAAATATTGATGAACAAATATAACAATGAATAATAGTTGTACATAACTCAGTGATGTCTCCAAGATTTCAATTGAAGAATGAAAGTCACAATACCATGGCTGGAACAATTTGCTAAAAACCTGCACTTAAGAGAGAAATGTTAACATGATGTTTCAATCCATCCTGGACAATTGTTGAATGACAATAGTACAGAATGGACCAAAATATCATACTAACATTCCTCACGCAAGTGTGAGGCCTGTGATGAAAAGATTTCACTTATTAATGCAGCAAATACTAGTTTTTAGTGTTAAAACATTTCTTTGGTATAATCTCAAATTAATAACAAGATTATTCAGCATAAACAGTTATTCACATAATAAAAATTTCCCACAAATCACCCACACATAGGAGAGAGAAGCTTGCGATGGCATTTCAGTCCTGACTTGTATCATCTACAAAGTCACACTAACAGAAAAAGTGCGAGGAAGCGAGAGGGACAAGGATGGGAACTAGAGAGAGAAGAGGAAGTAGTGATAGAGGTAAGGTAGGTAGTGGAAGTAGTAGTAGTAGAAATAGTATTACATGTAGTATAAAGTAAGAAGAGTAGTTTAGTGGCACAAAAGAGAAAGGGGAGTGAAGGAAGAGAATAGTAAAGGTAGTAGCAATAGTAGAGGAATGGAGAGGGAAGACATAGTGAAACTAGAAGTGGGGTCAGTCTAAGGACAAAAAAAAAAAAAAGAAGTATACTGCAGAAGAACTAAGAGCCCATAAGGGATAAGACCAAAAATGCAGGGAAGGGGGGTACACTGACTCCCCTCTCTCTCTTGTGTTACTACTCTTCCTACTTTATACTACCACTATTTCTTCTACCTACCTTACCACTACTTCCTCTTCTCCCTCTCATGCTCCTGTCCTTGTCCTGCTCACCTATATATACACTGGCTTCCTCACTCTTTTTTTTGTTAGTGAGACTTTGGTCCAAGTTGGACCAAAACATCGTCTTAAGCTTCTCTCCTATGTGTGGGTTATTTGTGTATTGTTCCAGTCACAGTACTGTGCCTTTTTGTTCTTTAGGAATTTTACCTTTATAAAAATAACTTTGAAATCTTCCCAAGAAAAGTAACACTTTCTATAAACTGTTATATTAAGGAGTGCTAAGTATTAATACAGGTACACAGTTTTATCCAGTTATTTCCAGCTGGAGTGTTTACTCTGAAAATATGCCTGTAAGCACATGAAAACACTCAGGTTTACCCAATTATTTTTTCACTTTTTTTTTTTTACGATGTACTGTATAGGAAACATTAATTGCTGGTATGCAGTAAAATCACAATGATAATAATGTGCTCTTGGGAGATTCTGAAGAGAAGTTGCAGAGATTGGTGGATGAATTTGGTAGGGTGTGCAAAAGAAGAAAATTAAAAATGAATACAGGAAAGAGTAAGGTTATGAGGATAACAAAAAGATTAGGTGATGAAAGATTGGATATCAGATTGGAGGGAGAGAGTATGGAGAAGGTGAATGTATTCAGATATTTGGAAGTGGACGTATCAGCGGATGGGTCCATGAAAGATGAGGTGAATCATAGAATTGATGAGGGGAAAAGGGTGAGTGGTGCACTTAGGAGTCTGTGGAGACAAAGAACTTTGTCCTTGGAGGCAAAGAGGGGAATGTATGAGAGTATAGTTTTACCAACGCTCTTATATGGGTGTGAAGCATGGGTGATGAATGTTGCAGCGAGGAGAAGGCTGGAGGCAGTGGAGATGTCATGTCTGAGGCCAATGTGTGGTGTGAATATAATGCAGAGAATTCGTAGTTTGGAAGTTAGGAGGAGGTGTGGGATTACCAAAACTGTTGTCCAGAGGGCTGAGGAAGGGCTGTTGAGGTGGTTCGGACATGTAGAGAGAATGGAGCGAAACAGAGTGACTTCAAGAGTATCAGTCTGTAGTGGAAGGAAGGCGGGGTAGGGGTCGGCCTAGGAAAGGTTGGAGGGAGGGGGTAAAGGAGGTTTTGTGTGCGAGGGGCTTGGACTTCCAGCAGGCATGCGTGAGCGCGTTTGATAGGAGTGAATGGAGACAAATGGTTTTTAATACTTGACGTGCTGTTGGAGTGTGAGCAAAGTAACATTTATGAAGGGGTTCAGGGAAACCGGCAGGCCGAACTTGAGTCCTGGAGATGGGAAGTACAGTCCCTGCACTCTGAAGGAGGGGTGTTAATGTTGCAGTTTAAAAACTGTAGTGTAAAGCACCCTTCTGGCAAGACAGTGATGGAGTGAATGATGGTGAGTTTTTCTTTTTCGGGCCTTGGTGGGAATCGACCAGTGTGATGCTAATAAAATAAATAATAATGCTAGGCTGGGACAAGTAGTCTAGATAAGATGGTCAAGATGGTCCATCCCTTCCTCTCTCTCTCTCTCTTTTTTAAAGCACTCTGGCACTCAATCATTCAATCACTGTCACTGACATCACAGTTCTGATAACCCTCCAAACCACAACATTCCCACCCCCCCTTCAGGGTGAAGGTACTGTACTTCCCACTTTTCCCAGACTCACATCTGATTCTTCATCACTCCAAAAAAGTGTTATACCTCCCAACCCAATGTAAGAAATCAGTGCCCTTCTTGGAAAACTGAGTATTTTAAGATGAATACATGTTGCAGATTATTTCTGTCTTTCCTATGAGGAAGGAGAGATGTTAACTAGTATATGTACAACATGGTAAGAAAATGAAATATCTATATGAATATTAAAGAACTCTTAAGAGACAAAGAGGAAATTTTGTTAAAAAGAAGAGAGAGTGATTCATGTGAGGAGAGAGATTTTTTGAGTATGTGGAAAAAAATTATTGTGAAAGAGATACAGGAATACCAAAAAACAATTAGCTTAGAACTCACCAAGGGGTGAATGGTGAAGCCAGCACCTAGGAGAGCTAGGGTCATGACAAAACCTGTAGCCATGGCAGCTGTGTGACGCGAATCAAACACACAGATTGCAGCAATGGCAATGGCACGGATGGCATACAGGTAAAGAATCATGTAGCCTAGGTAGTAATAGAACTGGTCAGCTGAAGGAAAGCCAGCCATCATGTAGGCAGGCAAAATGTAGGCCAGAAATGTGCCACCAGCTGCTATGAAGCTGTAGCAGATCTGTTGAACAGTTGCAGGTGTGTTAATTTTAGTACATACATGTGTACAGGAATTGCTGCAGAAAAGGGGTGAAATGTTACAGGTGAAACACTGTGATGGTAATAATGACATACTGCCAGAAATTCAATAATAATTATGATATAGGTGAGGAAGTGAGATGTTTATTATAGAAACTTGAGTAGCAAAGTTAATTATACATGAGATGGAGGGATTAATAGTGATAGACAAGGTAGTGTCACACGAGGTGTAAAGGACCATTTAACATCTGTAGGGATAAAGTGGTAATTACAGCACACGAGCCTTTTCCATCCTATGGAGAGGGAGCATGGACACGGGGGTCGTCCCTCAGTTACTAAAAACAACAGACATAGCCCCACTCCACAAAGGGGGCAGTAAAGCAACAGCAAAGAACTACAGACCAATAGCACTAACATCCCATATCATAAAAATCTTTGAAAGGGTCCTAAGAAGCAAGATCACCACCCATCTAGAAACCCATCAGTTACACAACCCAGGGCAACATGGGTTTAGAACAGGTCGCTCCTGTCTGTCTCAACTACTGGATCACTACGACAAGGTCCTAAATGCACTAGAAGACAAAAAGAATGCAGATGTAATATATACAGACTTTGCAAAAGCCTTCGACAAGTGTGACCATGGCGTAATAGCGCACAAAATGCCCGCTAAAGGAATAACAGGAAAAGTCGGTCGATGGATCTATAATTTCCTCACTAACAGAACACAGAGAGTAGTCGTCAACAGAGTAAAGTCCGAGGCAGCTACGGTGAAAAGCTCTGTTCCACAAGGCACAGTACTAGCTCCCATCTTGTTCCTCATCCTCATATCCGACATAGACAAGGATGTCAGCCACAGCACCGTGTCTTCCTTTGCAGATGACACCCGAATCTGCATGACAGTGTCTTCCATTGCAGACACCGCAAGGCTCCAGGCGGACATCAACCAAATCTTTCAGTGGGCTGCAGAAAACAATATGAAGTTCAACGATGAGAAATTTCAATTACTCAGATATGGTAAACATGAGGAAATTAAATCTTCATCAGAGTACAAAACAAATTCTGGCCACAAAATAGAGCGAAACACCAACGTCAAAGACCTGGGAGTGATTATGTCGGAGGATCTCACCTTCAAGGACCATAACATTGTATCAATCGCATCTGCTAGAAAAATGACAGGATGGATAATGAGAACCTTCAAAACTAGGGAGGCCAAGCCCATGATGACACTCTTCAGGTCACTTGTTCTATCTAGGCTGGAATATTGCTGCACAATAACAGCACCTTTCAAGGCAGGTGAAATTGCCGACCTAGAAAATGTACAGAGAACTTTCACGGCGCGCATAACGGAGATAAAACACCTCAATTACTGGGAGCGCTTGAGGTTTCTAAACCTGTATTCCCTGGAACGCAGGAGGGAGAGATACATGATTATATACACCTGGAAAATCCTAGAGGGACTAGTACCGAACTTGCACACGAAAATCACTCACTACGAAAGCAAAAGACTTGGCAGACGATGCACCATCCCCCCAATGAAAAGCAGGGGTGTCACTAGCACGTTAAGAGACCATACAATAAGTGTCAGGGGCCCGAGACTGTTCAACTGCCTCCCAGCACACATAAGGGGGATTACCAACAGACCCCTGGCAGTCTTCAAGCTGGCACTGGACAAGCACCTAAAGTCAGTTCCTGATCAGCCGGGCTGTGGCTCGTACGTTGGTTTGCGTGCAGCCAGCAGCAACAGCCTGGTTGATCAGGCGCTGATCCACCAGGAGGCCTGGTCACAGACCGGGCCGCGAGGGCATTGACCCCCGAAACTCTCTCCAGGTAAACTCCAGGTAAACAAGAGGACACAGTATTATGGCACAATATGTGTGATGAAACATTAATTATAATGGTGCAGAGGTGAAAGCTCATGGCACTATGGCCCTGATGTATTAGTAATGGAATGTAAATTATAGCACAGATGGGGTGAAGCTTGTTTATGACATGTAAAGTGGCAGTATAAATTGGGACAGGTGAAGTATAAATTTATGCACATAATGGTAAGTTTTCTGGCAGTGCTGCTTAGAAATAATTTAGATATGACGCTGGTTTGCTCTCTGGCCACAGTAAGAATAACTGAATGTA
Source organism: Cherax quadricarinatus (assembly GCF_038502225.1). Classification (NCBI taxonomy): domain Eukaryota; kingdom Metazoa; phylum Arthropoda; class Malacostraca; order Decapoda; family Parastacidae; genus Cherax; species Cherax quadricarinatus. The sequence goes on along the minus strand of NC_091359.1, from coordinate 276,434 downwards.
CTGTATGAGATTACATATCGGTGCATTACATAAGATTTTTGAACTACTGAGTTCTTCAATGCCATAAAAGATCAGCACAGGACCAAAGTGAATTTGTTCAACACAGTGGATGGCAGAAGTACATTTAGTATGGAAGTCATCTGGGGGTGCTATAAAGGGGAAAAAAAAATTGCTTAGTTATAAAATCTGACTCTCAATCAATTCCATTTCTAAGGCATGAATGAAAGCAAATTGGTTTTGGTATAGATACATCTGGGGAAACTCCTGTCTCTAACAATATTATTAATGCAATACATATCCCTAATGAATAACCCAACAAAAAGCTGCAGTAAGAATAATCACTAAATCTCATCCCTGGCAACACCCCCCCCCACTCTTCATAGATCTAAACTTACTCCCTGTTCAGAACATCCACACTTACTACTGTGCAATCTATATCTACAGGACCTTAAATTCCAATATTAACCTTGACCTAAAATGCTTTCTTGATAGTTGTGACAGGATCCACAGGCATAACACCAGACACAAACATCTCTATGACATTCCCCGTGTTCGACTAAACCTTTACAAAAATTCAATGTATTTCAAAGGACCTAAAATCTGGAACACCCTACCTGAAAACTCTAGAACTGAAGACACATTCATCACTTTTAAAACTACAGTTAGAAAACATCTTATCTCCCTGATCCACCCCGACAACTAACTACATGATAACCACCTGGTGGTTCACAATTACACTCACTCACCCACTGACTATAAACCCAGACATACTAATCTTAATCTTAAAATAATAAATCCTAACTAGTCATAGGTTTGCCTATGATACACCAATATAGACAATTTGTATTGTGCCAAAACAAGAGCATTCACATTCCTAAACTCACAAATTATGATGTGGTCACTTAGCCTTAATACCATAATCTGTAAGGATTTAATGTTAAGAATTAATCAAAGTCTGCCCGAAATGCCTAGCCATGCTAGGTGTCCTAGTGGCCCCCTCTGTAATTAGTATTTTATAACATGTAAACCACACAATACCCAAAACCTGTAAACCCCACATTGTAACCCTTATAGAGAATAAACTTGAATTGAATTGAATGTACATGTGGGCAACAGCTTACCTTAGTACTTATATATATGGCCCTGGAGTATAGGCCATCATCCACATCCCTGGCCAAGGCAGGCTTATCCCGCCATACTTCAGAGACTGCCATGAGGAGGATGGGCCAAAGAGCAAGGCCAACCATAACATAATGGAAAGCAGCACGGTTATTGACATTATCCTGGTGCTGGACAGGCGCACTTCGAACATCCCAGTACACAGCACCCACCACCACTGACATCATCCCAGCCACCACTGTCATTGCCAACCAGTGCACCATGTTGTATGGGAACTGGTAAATCATTGCACGGCTGTAATTTTAATACAAAAAATTTAACTTTAATACATTTTTGAAAATGCTTAAAAAAAAAAAAAAAAAAAAAAATGTACCGTCTAATTAGCTACCTGACAGCACTCTTACCTTAAATCAATCATGGTCTTAGCCAATATACAGGAGCAAGTACAGTATAAATTACTAAATTTAAAAAGAAATTTTTTCATTTTTCTTTTTAGTGTCACCCTACCTCAGTGGGATACAGCTGGTTCGCTGAAAAAATAAAGTACAGTGGTACCTAGAGTTACCAAATTAATTCGTTCCAGAAGGCTGTTCGAGTACAGATACTGAACGAATTTGTTCCCATAAGGAATAATGTAAATTAGATTAGCCCGTTTCAGACCCCCAAAAATACACTTACAAAAGCACTCACAAAAATACACTTACATAATTGTTCGAGTTGGGAGCTGTTTGAAACTCGAGGTACCACTATACAGTATAAACTTGCATAGGTTTTCATGTAACTTTTTGGATGGGACTTCAAGATTCACTAATGGGAACCACCTTTAGGTTTGGTAGTAGTTTACATAATGCCTTTGAATCATGCTAGCTTTAGATAAAGAGAAAACACAGGTGCATGCACGTGCACACACACAATCACACTCACTTTAAAGCCTCTGAACATAAAATGCCATTTATTTATATACGTATATTTTTTTTAACATACCAGCTGTATGCCACCGAAGAAGGGTGACCTAAAAAGAAAAATGAAAGTTTTTCTTTCGTTTTACTTTTTTAAGTTCAGTAATTATACAGGAGAAGGGGTTACTAGCCCCTTGCTCCCCGCATTTTAGTTGCCTCAGATGACACGCATGGCTTGCGGAGGAAGAATTCTTTTCCACTTCCACATGGAGAAAGGAGGAAATAAAGAACAACAGGAACTGTTAAGAAAATAGAAGAAAAACCAGATGGGTGTGTATATATATGTGTGAACATGCATGTGTAGAGTGACCTAAGTGTAAGCAAAAGTAGCATGATGTATGTACCTGGTATCCTGCATGTTTATGAGACAAAAAAAAAAAGACACCAGCAATTTTTTTTTTTCAAAAACTGGCCATATCCCACTGAGGCAGGGTGACCTAAAAAGAAAAAATGAAAGTTTCTCTTTTTAAATCTAGTAATGTATACAGAAGAGGATTACTAGCCCCTTGCCCCTGGCATTTTACAAACAAACAAAATAAAAGTTTATTTCTTTGCAAAGGTTACAATGTGTGTTTACATTTCATAATGTGATTGGTACAAAGAAAGCCACTATTATGCCGAGGTATTTTGGGCAGATTTAACCTAATACTTAAAGACTACTCAAGTCTAGCCAACTTCAAATATGCAATATTTTACTCAATTATTAATGAGGTTTACCAGGAGTGGGTTTCGGGGGTCAACGCCCGCGCGGCCTGGTCTGAGACCAGGCCTCATGGTAGATCAGGGTCTGATCAACCACGCTGTTACTGCTGGCCACACACAAGCTGACGTACGAACCACAGCCCGGTTGGTCAGGTACCGACTTTAGGTGCCTGTCCAGTGCATTTTTGAAGACAGCCAGGGGTCTATTGGTAATCCCCCTTATATATGCTGGGAGGCAATTGAACAGTCTTGGGCCCTGGACACTTATTATGTTGTCTCTCAGTATACTCGTGGCACCCCTGCTTTTCATCGGGGGAATGTTGCATATCTTGCTGAGTCTTTTGCTTTCATAGGGAGTGATTTTCATGTGCAGGTTTGGTACCAATCCCTCCAGGACCTTCTAAGTGTATATTATCATGTATCTCTCTCACCTGCATTCGAGGGAATTTAGATCAAGGACCTTTAACCGTTCCCAGTAGTTTAGGTGCCTTATTGTACTTATGTGTGTCGTGAAAGTTCTTCGTACACTCTCCAGGTCTGCAATGTCGCCAGCAGTATTCCAGCCTAGAGAGCACAAACGATTTGAAGAGAATCATCATGGGCTTGGCATCCCTAGTTTTGAAGGTTCTCATTATCCATCCTATCATTTTTCCAGCGGATGAGGTAGATACATTGTTGTGGTCTTTGAAGGCGAGATCCTCTGGCATTATCACTCCCAGGTCCTTCACATTACTTTTCTGCTCTATTGTATGGTTAGAATTTGTTGTATACGCTGACACATTTTTAATTTCTTCAAGTTCCCCATATCTGAGTAGTTGAAATTTCTCTTCGTTGAACTTCATATTGTTTTGAGTGGCCCAATCGAAGATTTGGTTGATGTCCACTTGGAGTCTCACAGTGTCTTCAATGGAGGTCACTGCCATGGTAATCAGGGTGTCATCCGCAAAGGAAGACAAGGAGCTATGGCTTACGTCTCTGTCTATGTCAGAAATGAGGATGAGGAATAGAATGGGAGCGGGTATTGTGCCTTGTGGAACAGAGCTTTTTACTGTGGCTGCCTGGGACTTTACTCTGTTTACTATTACTCTTTGTGTTCTGTTTGTCAGGAAGTTGTAGATCCATCTACCAACTTTTCCCGTTATTCCTTTATCACGCATTTTGTGTGCTATTACACCATGGTCACACTTGTCGAAAGCTTTTGCAAAGTTTGTGTATACTACATCTGTATTTTGTTTATCCTCTACAGCATCCAGGACCTTGTCATAGTGGTCCAGTAGCTGGGACAGGCAGGAGCGACCTGCTCTAAACTCGTGCTGCCCTGGGTTGTGTAATTGATGGGTATCTAGGTGGTTGGCTATTTTGCTTCTTAGAACCCTCTCTAAGATTTTTATATGGGATGTTAGTGCTATTGGTCTGTAGTTCTTTGCAATTGCTTTACTGCCACCTTTGTGAAGTGGGGCTATGTCTGTTGTTTTTAGTGTGCGTGTGGGATGACCCGTGTCCATGCTCCCTCTCCATAAAATGCTGAAGGCACGTGATAGGGGCTTCTTGCAATTCTTGATAAACATGGAGTTCCACGAGTCTGGGCCTGGGGCAGAGTGCATGGGCATGTCATGAACTGCCTCTCCAAAGTCTTGTGGAGTTAGAATAATATCCGAGATTTTTGGGATGACCAAATTTTGGGTTTTGTTCATAAAGAATTCATTTGGATTGTTGACCCTTAGTCTGGGCAGTGGCTCGCTGAACACTGAGCCATATTGGGACTTTAGTATCTCACTCATTTCTTGGCTATTATCTTTTTATGTCCCATCCCGCCTAAGCAGGGGCCCAATACTGGATGTTGTTTTTTCCTTAGATTTGGCATAAGAGAATAAGTATTTTTTTTTCTTTTTCAAAATCCTTTATGGCTTTTAGTTCTTCCTGTGATTCTTGTCTCCTATAAGATTCCTTCAGCTTAAGTTTGATATTTGCAATTTCACTGACTAGTGCCCCCCTTCGTATTTCAGATATATTGGCCTCACTCAGCAGCTCTGTGACTCTTCGCCTTCATCTGTATAGAGAACATCTCTCTCTTTCTAGTTTACATCTTCTGTTTTTCTTAATGAAATGTTTCTTGAGCAGATCTCAAGAACCGCAGAATTAATTTTTTCAAGGCAAATGTTCGGGTCTGCGTTGTTTAGGATATCTTCCCAGCTTGTTTCATTTAGGACATGGTTTACTTGATCCCACTGTATGTTTTTGTTATTGAAATTGAATTTCATGAAGAGTCCTTCATGACTGCTCACATTTTGCTGGTCTGGAGCCCTGTGTATACATGTCTGTACCTCTATTATGTTGTGATCCGAGTGTATTGTCTTTGATAAAATTATATTACATATCAGATCATCATTGTTAGTGAAGATGAGGTCCAGCGTATTTTCTAGTCTTGTAGGCTCTACTATTTGCTGAGTTATGGTGAATTTGGTACAGAGTTAATAGTTCGTGTGTGTGTGTGAATTTTCATCTGAGCTGCCTCCTGGGGTGATCTCTGCTAAAACATTGTTTGCTATACTCCTCCATTTTAGGTGTCTCAAGTTGAAATCTCCTAGTACTGTAGTAAGATGTTTGGGGCAGGAGTTGGGAGATTTTCCAGACAGTGGTCAATTTTCACAAGCTGCTGCTGGAACTGCTGGGAAGTTGCAGCTGGAGGCTTGTATACTACAACAATGACAAGGTTTTGGTTTTCAATCTTTACTGCCAAAACTTCAACTACATCATTTGAGGTGTTTAGTAGTTCTGTGCAAATGAGCAACTTTGTGACATACAAGCCAACCCCCCCCCCCCATTGTTGCCTGTTTAGTCTGTCACATTGGAATAGGTTATAACCTGGGTTCCATATTTCATTGTCATAATGATCCTTTATGTGGGTCTCTGTGAATGCTGCAAACATTGCATTTGACTCCGTGAGCAGTCCCCTGATGTAAGGAATTTTCTTGTTTTTTGACGGCTTTAGACCCTGTATGTTTGCAAGGACAAATGTCGTTGTATTGGTGGAATTTAGGGGGGTTTTATTTGCTGGCTCTAATATCTGTTGTTCTGGAGTAGAGGCCAATGTCCGTGCCTCTGCTCCAGAAGTGTTTTCATGTGGTGTAGGTAGTACAATTTATGATACAACCTGGAGTTTACCTGGAGAGGGTTTCGTGGGTCAACCCCCCCCCCGTGGCCCAGTCTGAGACCAGGCCTCATAGTGGATCAGGGTCTGATCAACCATGCTGTTACTGCTGGCCGCACACAAGCCGACGTACGAACCACAGCCCAGTTGGTCAGGTACATTTTTAGGTTTGTAATAATGGCTTAATAGATAAGGGATAATAAAATATTTGGGAGAGTTGCTTCAAATTTGGTTAGAGATTAGCATAGTGTAGGCATGGTTATTATTGAAAGATGAGATGATTTTTAGTTATTTTTATTTTATGAACACAATGGTTGTTTCCCACCAAGGCTGGGTGGCCCGAAAAAGAAAAACTTTCAACCGCATTCACTCCATCACTGTCTTGCCAGAGGCATGCTTACACTACAGTTATATTACTGCAACATTAACGCCCCTCCTTCAGAGTGCTGGCACTGTACTTCCCATCTCCAGGAATCAAGTCTGGCCTGCTGGTTTCCCGGAATCCCTTCATAAATGTTACCATGCTTACACTCCAACAGCACGTCAAATCCTAAAAACCATTCGTCTCCATTCACTCCTATCTAACATGTTCATGCATGCTTGCTGGAAGTCCAAGCCTCTTCGTACACAAAACCTCCTTTACCCCCTCCTTCCAGCCTTTCCTAGGCCAACACCTACCCCACCTTCCCTCCACTACAGACTTAGTGGAGGGAAGGAAGTAAATATATTTAATATTTTCTAGGTGTCAAAAGACTTACATCCACAGACCAAGGAGCTGAAGGCATAGGTTCTCTTTATGGACTTTTGGTGGAAGAGGTCCTGGAGGCCCTGGATCACTCAGTGCCTCTTGCCGGCGTCTGAAAGTTTCTGCCAGCATCTCCACTCTCTGTGATGATTCAAGCATCGCCTCAGCACTCAGATCATCCAAAGTCACCAGATCAACTGTGGAATATTACTGAAAATGACACACATATAGCCCATACTCACAAGGTTAGGGTCAGTTTTTGACCATAAAGATTATTCTTCTTCTTCCTTTCAACAAACCGGCTGTATCCCACTAAAGCAGGGTGGCCCAAAAAGGAGAACAAAAGTTTCTCTTTTTAACTTTAGTAATGTATAGAGAAGGGGTTACTTACCCCTTGCTCCTGGCATTTTAGTCGCCTCTTACGACACGCATGGTTTATGGAGGGAGAATTCTGTTCCATTTCTCCATGGAGATAAGAGGAAATAAACAAGAACAAGAACTAGTAAGAAAATAGAAGAAAACCCAGAGGGGGTGTGTGTACATGCATGTGTAATGTTACCTAAGTGTAATTAAAAGTAGCAAGACATACCTGAAATCTTGCATGTTTAAGAGACCGAAAAAAGACACCAGCAATCCTACCATCATGTAAAACAATTACAGGCTTCCGTTTTACACTCACTTGGCAGGACGGTAGTACCTCCCTGGGCGGCTGCTGTCTACCAACCTACTACCTAAAACCATAAAGATTCACTTTATGAAAAATTTCATATTAGTTTTATTAATAATGCTTGAAATTTTACTAAATTTAAAATTTAACTTTGCTGGATATATTTAAAAAAAATGAAAGGATTAACATGGAAAGTTGAAATGTTGGACTCTGCTTGGAAATGTAGTAAACCTCCAAGATTATTACTAAATTTAATACTGGTTATGGCCACAGGAAAGTAAAGATAATTTTTGCACTATTGGTTTAGGGTTCATTTAAAGTACTGAACAACTACAGGTATAAAGTACTTGAGCTCATTATGTACCAACTACATACCTAACAATAATAACAGCAAGTTTATTGTAGCACGATACATGTTTGTACAAAGGAGTGTAACAATTTGGTGAACATACCAAAAGCCCATAAAGTACTTATGTTCATTACAAGAATTATACAATTGCAGTTACTGAGTACTGCCCAATAATATGGTGGGTTTTATTACAAGTATTGAATACTTACGATAGTAATCTGAGGGATTCTTGTAAGCTGGACATGGGTACTCAATGAAGGCAAAGTATGGAAGCATTTCTCTCCTCCTGCCAAAATACATTAGACGACCTGTGGATATGAGTGCCACACGCGAAATCATGGTGAAGATCTCGTAGGTGGGAGGTTGTATTGTTAGGATCTGTGGAAATTCATGAGTGATGCATAGTACAGCTGATATATGATATACAGGTGCTCATAAACTTATGATGGGGTTATGTTCCGATGAACTCATCATTAGTCAAAAATATTACAAGTCAAATATGAATATATGCTAAATAAATAAGTAAATAAATAACTACTCTCACTAGGAATGGTTGAAGCCCCATAATCTGTATTCATTGGAATGCAGGCAAGAAAGATGCATGAAAAATCCCAGAGGAACTAGTCTCAAATCTGCACATGGAAATCACTCCCTACGAAAACAAAAGACTTGGCAGGCAGTGCAACATCCCTTCCCAATGAAAAGCAGGGGCACCCTGAGTACATTAAGAGATGACACAATAAGTGTCTGAGTCCCAAGATTATTCAACTGCCTCCCAGCATACATAAGAGGGATTACCAACAGACTCCTGTCTTCAAGAGGGAGTTGGAGAAGCATGTAAAGTCAGTACCTGAATAGCTGGGCTGTGGTTTGTACATTGGTTTGCATGCAGCCAGCAGTAACAGCCTTACTGATCAGGACTGATCATAGGCCAGGACAAGGGGACGTTGACCTAACCTAACACCCTCCAGGTATACTCCAGGAATAAGTAAATAAGCAAATAATTACTATAACTAAATACGATGTCACCGTGGTTGTTTAATATATTTATAGATGGGGTTGTAAGAGAAGTGAATGCGAGGGTCTTGGCAAGAGGCGTGGAGTTAAAAGATAAAGAATCACACACAAAGTGGGAGTTGTCACAGCTGCTCTTTGCTGATGACACTGTGCTCTTGGGAGATTCTGAAGAGAAGTTGCAGAGATTGGTGGATGAATTTGGTAGGGTGTGCAAAAGAAGAAAATTAAAGGTGAATACAGGAAAGAGTAAGGTTATGAGGATAACAAAAAGATTAGGTGATGAAAGATTGAATATCAGATTGGAGGGAGAGAGTATGGAGGAGGTGAACGTATTCAGATATTTGGGAGTGGACGTGTCAGCGGATGGGTCTATGAAAGATGAGGTGAATCATAGAATTGATGAGGGAAAAAGAGTGAGTGGTGCACTTAGGAGTCTGTGGAGACAAAGAACTTTGTCCTTGGAGGCAAAGAGGGGAATGTATGAGAGTATAGTTTTACCAACGCTCTTATATGGGTGTGAAGCGTGGGTGATGAATGTTGCAGCGAGGAGAAGGCTGGAGGCAGTGGAGATGTCATGTCTGAGGGCAATGTGTGGTGTGAATATAATGCAGAGAATTCGTAGTTTGGAAGTTAGGAGGAGGTGCGGGATTACCAAAACTGTTGTCCAGAGGTGCTGAGGAAGGGTTGTTGAGGTGGTTCGGACATGTAGAGAGAATGGAGCGAAACAGAATGACTTCAAGAGTGTATCAGTCTGTAGTGGAAGGAAGGCGGGGTAGGGGTCGGCCTAGGAAAGGTTGGAGGGAGCGGGTAAAGGAGGTTTTGTGTGCGAGGGGCTTGGACTTCCAGCAGGCATGCGTGAGCGTGTTTGATAGGAGTGAATGGAGACAAATGGTTTTTAATACTTGACGTGCTGTTGGAGTGTGAGCAAAGTAACATTTATGAAGGGATTCAGGGAAACCGGCAGGCCGGACTTGAGTCCTGGAGATGGGAAGTACAGTGCCTGCACTCTGAAGGAGGGGTGTTAATGTTGCAGTTTAAAAACTGTAGTGTAAAGCACCCTTCTGGCAAGACAGTGATGGAGTGAATGATGGTGAAAGTTTTTCTTTTTCGGGCCACCCTGCCTTGTTGGGAATCGGCCAGTGTGATAATAAAAAAAAAAATAAAAAAAATAAAAAAATAAATAAATACGACCTAGGTAGTAGGTTGGTAGACAGCAACCGCCCAGGGAGGTACTACCGTCCTGCCAAGTGAGTGTAAAACGAAAGCCTGTAATTGTTTTACATGATGGTAGGATTGCTGGTGTCCTTTTTTCTGTCTCATGAACATGCAAAATTTCAGGTACGTCTTGCTACTTCTACTTACACTCAGGTCACACTACACATACATGTACAAGCGTATATATACATACCCCTCTGGGTTTTCTTCTATTTTCTTTCTAGTTTCTTGTTCTTGTTTATTTCCTCTTATCTCCATGGGGAAGTGGAACAGAATTCTTCCTCCGTAGGCCATGTGTGTTGTAAGAGGCGACTAAAATGCCGGGAGCAAGGGGCTAGTAACCCCTTCTCCTGTATATATTACTAAATTTGAAAGGAGAAACTTTGGTTTTTATTTTTGGGCCACCCCGCCTCGGTGGGATATGGCCGGTGTGTTGAAAGAAAGAACGAACTAAATACGAGTATTGAAAAGTAAATACGTAAATGAATACAGGTTACAGACTTGCTGCTGTCATGCTGGGTAATTATCTTAACAAAATACCAAGCTCAAACACCCATCCATCAGACTACCTCACAGGTACCTACCCAAATACACTATTCCTAGCCCCAACCAACCCACTAGAAGTCTCGCTCATTATCAACACCCTTAAAAATAAGGCAGGAGACATAAACAACTTGACTGCTTTTATGTACAAAAAATCTTCTCAGGTATTGTCACCAATTATTGCAACACTCTTTAACAAATCCATTGAATTATCCGCCTTCCCAACAATCCTCAAAATAGCGAGGGTCACTCTGATCTATAAAGGAGGTTACCAAGCTGACTTAAATAACTATAGACCAATATCTAACTTACCACTGCTCTCTAAAATCTTTGAAAAATTCATTCATAGAAGGATCTATTCCTACCTCGTCTCACACAACATATTAAACCCTTGTCAGTTGGATCCAGAAATACTAAAAGCACAAATGATGTTATCATACACATGCTAGAACTAATATATACTGCACTCGAAAAGAAAGAAGTCCCGCTGGGCATTTTCATTGATTTACGTAAAGCTTTTGATACAGTCGACCATGAACGACTGTACTAAAAATTAACGCACTATGGTATCAGAGGCCACTCCCTCAACTACCTAAAGTCATACCTTAGTAGCAGAAATCAATGTGTGTACACAAATGGTGCAAACTCCTCCACCCAACCAATCACAGTAGGAGTCCCACAAGGAAGTGTCCTAGGACCACTCCTCTTTCTCATCTACATCAATGATCGACTGAATGCATCACAGCTACTCAAACCCATATTATTTGCATATGACACTACATACGTCTTCTCCCACCCAAACCCAGTCATACTCGCCAACAATGTCAATGCCGAATGGCAGAAAATATCTGCCTGGATGTTGACCAATAAGCTTACCCTGAATACTGATAAAACCTATTTCATTCAATTTGGAAACAAAGCTGCAAATGTTCCGCTTAACATAACGCTAAACGGATCATCAGTCACAAGACTTGCAGAGGGAAAATTCCTAGGTATCCACCTTGACAGTAGCCTGAAGTTCCACATACATATACAACAAATCACCAAGAAAATCTCTAAGACTGTAGGCATGCTATCAAAGATACGGTACTATGTTCCACAATCAGCTCTCCTGGCACTGTACCATTCACTCATATACCCTTATCTCACATATGGAATTTGTGCATGGGGATCAACAACATTAAATCACCTAAGACCTCTAATAACCCAGCAAAAGGCAGCAGTCAGAATGATAACAAATTCCCACTCCCGCCAGCATACTCCACCAATTTTCAAAAGTCTAAATCTGCTTACCATTAAGAACATCCATACTTATTCATGTGCCTACTACATACACAGAACAATACACACAAATATAAACCCTCCACTCAAACTTCTCCTCACCAACCTTAACAGGACACATGACCATAACACAAGACACAGATCTCTTTTTGATGTACCTCATGTCCATATCACACTGTGTAAAAACTATGCACATAATGGGCCCCAAAATATGGAATTCATTACCAGACGATACTAAAGTAACCCAGTCTGAAAATCAATTTAAGACTTCTCAAAAGCCACTTAATCACCCTAGACTAAATGCTAAATACTCAGAACTCACATACTCAATATGTATTCCCATATCATAATTTCAACAATTACTTTTGAACCTTTTATCCATTGTTGACAGGAATATAGTTGAATCATTGTTTTCACAAAAAGCATTTTGGAATATATGAATATATCTTTTGTCTTGTATATTTTAGATTCACTTATAATTAATAACCTACTATACAACTATGATATAATTCTTAGTGTTAGTAGCCTAGGCATAATAGAGGCTCTCTTTGCATTGCAACCCTTTATTGTAAATACATAATCTCAATGCACTATTTGCAAAGACATAAATAAATAAATAAATCGTAAAGTCGAACTATCTTAAGTCGAACCATCGTAAGTCAAGGAGCACCCGTATAGGTGGGAGACATAATGATGCACAGTAGTACGTAGATTTAATACGAAATACATACTAAAATGAAAAACAAAAAATCATCAAGAATATTTAGTTTGCAACTACTTTATCATGCTGCAACCTTAACACTACCTGAGTTCCTTAACAAAATACCTAAGTGATGGTTTCAATACTTTAACTTACCACTATCCGGCCTCGACATGCCCACTGTCTCAGGTACTCGACAAGAAAGAAGGTGTCGAAGATGTCCATGCCTCGAGTGGGCTGATCAAGGAGGACGACATCAGTCTCCAGTAAAAGGTGACAAGCCACATTAAGCCGACGTCGCTCACTTAGAGTCAGGTCTTTTACTCGTGTGTGTCGCACCTGTTCTAGCCCCAGGTCATTGATCAGCCCATTGATCTGAGGGCAAAGCAAATTAATTAGTAATGGCTTAATTAGCAATGATCACTATACTATCACTATACAATCACTCAAGTATAGCACCACTTGATATTTAACCAATATCACATTAAATATCACAAAACTAATGTAGTGTGTTAAAGCCAGTGGTGAGTGGGGATGCTGGTGTGTCATGACAGGTGCTTCAAGCACTAAATACCTTCATGACATGTGAACCCCTGTCCTCTCCTTCCCTTACTAACACTGAGGTATGTAGGCAGTGAGTGAAGAAGGCAGTGACTAATATGCCCTCCATTACAGGACAGGACACTTTCCTAGGGCCCCAGCCATCCAACCCCACTGTCCTTTCTCTCGGCCAGGGCTGAGGCCTCCCTCCATGGCTCCCAGGCTACTCACCCACTGCCATCCTTCACCAACAAACCAACACTATCCCCCAATGAGCCAACAGCTCACAGTCTAATACAAGCATAAATAATAAATCTCTATTCTTGACCAATCTTACCCCCCCCCCCCAAAAAAAAATGAGACCTTCATTCATGCATACAATAAATATTCACAAGTTATGAATGCTTTTGGTAAAAAACTGAGAAAAAAAATATGTGGAATTAGCGAAGTCTGACAACACATCCCTATCTTTTACACATTATACTGGGTTAACTATACGTGATTTTTCTTTATGTACCACTGTCTATTAACACATTCATCATATGATAATGATAATGATGTTTACTTCATTAAGCCATACAAGTAATGTAGTTTAAATGTATTAATACAATAGTAGGCACCAAAGCAAACAAGAGGACTCCACTAGCAATAGTGAGGATATATTACCAAAAAAAACTGGTGGGAGCTCCATTGTTGGTGCTAGGGAGGATAGGAATAAGACAGGGAAACATGCACCAACAGGGAATACAGTCACAGAAACCCAAGGCAAACGGAAACCAAGCCTGTGCACATACTATGCACTTGGTATCTGCAGGCATGGGAAATCTGGAAAAACAGATGGGACGTGCAACTATGACCACCCTAGAAAATGCCGTGCCCATATGACAACAGGAAAATGCAAACTCCCTTCCTGTAAGCTTTTTCACCCTGAAATGTGTACCTCTTCAGTACAGGAAAGACTGTGCTATAACTTAAATTGCCAGGCACACCATCTAAAGGGGACAAAAAGATACAAAACATCCAGGCCATGGGAAAACCTGGGTAGCCACAGCCACTCAAGAGGGAGAGGTTTTTTAGTGCCAAGAAGGGAAAAAAACTGGCAGGAAATGGCAGAAATCGTACACCAAATCCAGTCATTCCTGGAGTGGAACCCCCGAAACTCTCTCCAGGTAAACTCCAGGTAAACAGTCAATGGCTTCCACTCCAAACCAACAGATACTAATGCCGGAAAAAAAATCCCCCCCCAGTACCAACAATACCACCAGTCCGATGACTTTCTTCTTTGCAAATATACAGGGTCTAAAGCCAGCAACAAACAACAAAATACCTTTCATCCGTGGACTGCTTGCAGAGGGAAAGGCAATGTTTGTGGCTTTCACTGAGACCCACATAAAGGATCACTTGGACAACGAAATATGGATCCCAGGTTACAACCTATACAGATGTGACAGAGTGAACAGGCAAAGGGGGGGGGGGGGGGGGTTGGCCTGTACATTGCAGAGTCACTTGTTTGCACAGAACTGTTTAATGCCTCAAATGATGTAGTGGAAGTTTTAGCAGTAAAGGTCGAGAACCAAAACCTAGTCATTGTGGTAGTCTACAAGCCTCCAGATGCAACATCCCAGCAATTCCAGGAACAGCTGTTAAAAATTGACCACTGTCTGGAAAATCTTCCAGCTCCTGCACCCAACATCTTGCTCCTGGGGGATTTCAACTTAAGGCACCTAAAATGGAGGAATATAGCAAATAATATTGTTGCAGTAATAACACCAGGAGGCAGCTCTGATGAAAACTCACACTCACACGAGCTTTTAAATCGCGGGAAGAACTAAAAGCCATAAATGAAATCGAAAGAAACCCAAAGTATTTCTTCTCCTATGCCAAATCAAAGTCGAGAACAACGTCCAGTACTGGGCCCCTACTTAAACAAGATGGGTCCTACACAGATGACAGCAAGGAAATGAGTGAGCTACTCAAGTCCCAATATGACTCAGTTTTTAGCAAGCCGCTAACCAGACTGAGAGTCGAAGATCAAAATTAATTTTTTATGAGAGAGCCACAAAATTTGATTAACACAAGCCTATCCGATGTTATCCTGATGCCAAATGACTTCGAACAGGCGATAAATGACATGGCCATGCAATCTGCCCCAGGCCAGACTCATGGAACTCCGTGTTCATCAAGAACTGCAAGAAGCCCCTATCACGAGCCTTTTCCATCCTATGGAGAGGGAGCATGGACACGGGGGTCGTCCCACAGTTACTAAAAACAACAGACATAGCCCCACTCCACAAAGGGGGCAGTAGAGCAACAGCAAAGAACTACAGACTGATAGCACTAACATCCCATATCATAAAAATCTTTGAAAGGGTCCTAAGAAGTAAGATCACCACCCATCAGTTACACAACCCAGGGCAACATGGGTTTCGAACAGGTCGCTCCTGTCTGTCTCAACTATTGGATCACTATGACAAGGTCCTAGATGCACTAGAAGACAAAAAGAATGCAGATGTAATATATACAGACTTTGCAAAAGCCTTCGACAAGTGTGACCATGGCGTAATAGCGCACAAAATGCGTGCTAAAGGAATAACAGGAAAAGTCGGTCGATGGATCTATAATTTCCTCACTAACAGAACACAGAGAGTAGTCGTCAACAGAGTAAAGTCCGAGGCAGCTACGGTGAAAAGCTCTGTTCCACAAGGCACAGTACTCGCTCCCATCTTGTTCCTCATCCTCATATCCAACATAGACAAGGATGTCAGCCACAGCACCATGTCTTCCTTTGCAGATGACACCCGAATCTGCATGGCAGTGTCCTCCATTGCAGACACTGCAAGGCTCCAGGCGGACATCAACCAAATCTTTCAGTGGGCTGCAGAAAACAATATGAAGTTCAACGATGAGAAATTTCAATTACTCAGATATGGTAAACACGAGGAAATTAAATCTTCATCAGAGTACAAAACAAATTCTGGCCACAAAATAGAGCGAAACGCCAACGTCAAAGACCTGGGAGTGATCATGTCGGAGGATCTCACCTTCAAGGACTATAACATTGTATCAATCGCATCTGCTAGAAAAATGACAGGATGGATAATGAGAACCTTCAAAACTAGGGAGGCCAAGTCCATGATGACACTCTTCAGGTCACTTGTTCTATCTAGGCTGGAATACTGCTGCACACTAACAGCACCTTTCAAGGCAGGTGAAATTGCTGACCTAGAAAATGTACAGAGAACCTTCACGGCGCACATAACGGAGATAAAACACCTCAATTACTGGGTGCACTTGAGGTTCCTAAACCTGTATTCGCTGGAACGCAGGCGGGAGAGATACATGATTATATAGACCTGGAAAATCCTAGAGGGACTAGTACCGAACTTGCACACGAAAATCACTCACTACGAAAGCAAAAGACTTGGTAGACGATGCAACATCCCCCCAATGAAAAGCAGGGGTGTCACTAGCACGTTAAGAGACCATACAATAAGTGTCAGGGGCCCGAGACTGTTCAACTGCCTCCCAACATACATAAGGGGGATTACCAACAGACCCCTGGCAGTCTTCAAGCTGGCACTGGACAAGCACCTAAAGTTGGTTCCTGACCAGCCGGGCTGTGGCTCGTACGTTGGTTTGCGTGCAGCCAGCAGTAACAGCCTGGTTGATCAGGCTCTCATCCACCAGGTCGCCTGGTCACAGACCGGGCCGCGGGGGCGTTGACCCCCGGAACTCTCTCCAGGTAAACTCCAGGTAAAGAAAGCCACTAATAATGCACTGCATTTTGGGCAACTAATCATAAAGGTAAACATGCTATTTAAGAACTAGATATCGCATATTAAGTAGGACTTCTTGTTTAGTCAGCTACAATTTAAGTACAATATAAAAGATAGCTAATGACAAAAGGGCAATACTAAAGATTTTTATTATTATTATTATTATTAATACATCGGCCGTCTTCCACCAAGGCAGGGTGGCGCGAAAAAGAAACTTTTATCATTCACTCCATCACTGTCTTGCCAGGGGCATGCTTACACTACACTTATAAAATTGCAACATTAACACCCCTCCTTCAGAGTTGAGACACTGTACTTCCCATCTCCAGGACTCAAGTCTGGCCTGCCGGTTTCCCTGAATCCCATTTGCATTTTATCTTCCAAGGCTTTAGTGACAGGCAGGATCTTCTTACTCTTTAGAACTGCCACAATGCCTTACGCTGATTATAAAAGCATTACATTCATGGGTGTACACTAAACCCAAAAATCATAGTGCCTGAAAATGGCAGACCATCAACTTTGATCCAAGGAGAGTAACTCATACTTTCTGGCTCAAGAGCCTTTCACTAGCATCAAGGTACCTGCTCGCCCTTGACTGCTTAGGTTTCGTAGCTCATCCCCTCAAGTCTTCATGCTAATGAGGGACTCTTGATCCAAGGAACTGAACTCCTCTTCCCCTTTCTTGGATCGAACCTGATTGTCTTTCATTTCCATTCGGAGTTAGCGGTATTAAATTTATTGATCGTTAAACCCGTAGGGGTCATACAGCCCCTAAGGGAATAGAAGGCATTCAGGCTTGATTCAAGGAATTGCATTTGTTCATTTCCTTAGATCAAGTGCCTTTTACCAGCGCCAAGGAACCTTCCTTGAGGGGTATTATTAGTGTTGTTATGGCTGATAACTGTGTGTCCTGCACAAGACAATCAATTTCAGACGATACTGATCAAGAAATAGTGTAGAATCGAGACCAGGAAATTTTATCAATATTTTTTCATCCGGGGAAAAGTGTTAAGCCTACAGGGAACATGTAGTGCCTGGAGAATAGGCGGCATTCAGGTTTGATCCAAGGAAGTGGAAATATCTGATTTTATGGATCAAGGCACCTCTTAAGAGGCTGGCTATATATATCTGCAGCTTTAATTAAGGGTAGACACTAAGTTTATTAAGATATCGGTAGACATAAGTACAACTTAATTTACACTACAATTACATAATGTAAATTACCTAGGATAATCCCCCTAAAAATCAGAGTGACTAATTTCCAATGGGGATTCTTGACGAATAACTAGTTTCCACATTTCATGGATTATAATACTTATTATAGAATGTTACATATGAACATGTGCAATGCTCACCCTTGCCTTAACATCTCTGACCCTGGAAAGGTCACCAGAGGAACGGAAGAAGGTGTGAAGAAGCAATGTTTGACGAACGCTCATGTCTGGGCAGAAGTTAACATCCTGCTGCACATATGCTGATCTGGAAGCCACCTGGTGGGACATATAAACTCAATGGTGATAATCTGAGGTGACAGTAATTAGTGAGGAGGATAGTACAGGTATATTAATGACATTAATGGTTTTTACTGGACGTGGTGATAATTATTTATCTGCTGATCACCAGTTGAAAGTTCCAGGATAAATCCTCGTCACACCAACCTGTTCGACGGCCACTCACTGGTTACTTTGCAGTCTCCACGTACATTTACTTTTTAATCAAGAGGAAATGCTAATCTCTTAGGTGTCATATAGCACCTGGAGAGTTGGAGGCATTCAGGTTTGATCCAAGGAAGGGGAGAATAAGTCCTGTCCCTTAGATCAAGAGCCCCTCATCGACATCAAGGTCCCTCTCTCCTGTGAGAGAATACACATTCAAAATACTAATGCTGGTACAATACACAACTATTTTAAGGGTGGTAATGGTCACAGTATTTATGGTATACCCCAATACTTATGATGATCATGAAAACACTGATAATGATGACTGGTTGTAATGATGACAGAAATAATATGTGACTTGTTAATGGTCATCAAAATTGGACCGACACGTCGTCATATGTTTACCCTCAACTAAGTGCGGGTTACCTGTGTGTTGAACTGATAAAGGTGACCAACATAAACCGATACATGATAATAATAGCAGTGTTAATAATAATATTAATGGTAATTGTGTTTAATAAAGGATGATTACAATAAATAATAATGGTGGTTGTAAGAATAATGATAACAGCGTGGGTGATGCAACAATTATAATAGTGGTGTAGGTGATGCAATAATACTAGTGGTGTGAGTGATGCAATAATAATAATTTTGTGTAGTAGTATACTACCTGAACCATTATCATGTTAATAACAGTGATATAGTAATACTAACATTAGTATTTAAGACATTAACAATTATGATAATAACCAGGATGATAACGAAAATATATGATCAGAGATTCTAATATTATCTGCAGTTTCTGTATAAACAATAAAATAAAGTTTTAATGATAAATCGACTTATTTTTTGCTACATTACTAAATGCACTCTTTCTTGGTTATTTAAAATATATCTTACTGATGAATAATGTAAGTCCTCACATTGAAAACATTTTGTTATATCTGCATACAAAAATTACATTAGCATACTACTGGTTAAGTAAATTGATTTTATAATTTACAGCATTTGGATAACAGTGAGTCCAGTGCTAGTTAGTGTGGCTGGAGTCATCATAAGTAGTCTGAGGTTACTGTAGGATCATTCAAGATCTCTGAAGCCACAAATCAGTTTAGGGGCATCAGCTTTACAATATATGGGTTACAAAAAAGTCAGCGAAAGATCTTGAAAGGTTATACTAGTAGATGAGTTAGTAAGATGAAAAGACTAACTTTGGATGGCTTGGTGTGGTTGCCATTAAGGATAAAATCTCCACGTAGTCGACCATTCCACCGAGCGTGTCGGTTGGCCAGGACATCTAGCAGACACGATCCCTCCGACTCTGGAACAAGACCAGTCTTATTCAAATTTCAGATCATAATACTGTTGAGAAAGTTTTATACGAACTTCTTCAGAATAAAATATGTCATCTACCACATATAAAGCCAATACTGAACATGTAGTACCAGTGTTCGTCTCACGACTGGAACACCTAAGAGGTACAGTAGATTCAGAAATTTATCACCAAACTATTCCCCGAAATACCTGAACTATGAAGAGAAGGGACATGGTCACAACACAAGATATAAGCACAGTACTAACATGCTACAAGACAGCAGAGTGCACTTATTACAAGTATATCTGAAATATCGTGTATATGAACAATGATTATCCTGCCAGTGCCAGAAACTATATATAGCACATATAAGAGTTTCAAGTCACGTCTTGTAATGTTACGCCGCAATAAAGGCAAAGTTGTAATGACCAGTTTGCAACAACACTCAACAATTGCAGACACCTGACTGCTGCCGACGTAGTATGAACGCCATTAAGATGAGTCGTGGTTAACGTAGTGTATTCTGGCGCTTGTATTGTTCTGCCTTGTGTACTCTGGCGTATCACTGCTTGGTTATAATGTCTTGACAGTTTTATCAAGACAGTTAACTTAGTCTCTGGAACATTGGGAGCATCATCTGCTGCTTGTGAGGTGTATTGGTCAATATCTTCACTTACGGTAAATATTGGGTGGACTCCTAACCATAATTACTTATGATCAACATGTTCTTTTTATTGAAGTAACTGTACTTGTCACCCTATTTTTTGTTGCACTTGTGTGTGGGTGCTCATAAGCGCCACACACACACCAGCAACGAGCTGGCGGGGCCAGGAGCTGTGAATCGACCCCTGCAAAGACAAACAGGTGAGTACACACATACACAGATCATATAACCATGCAGAGTTGTGGAAACTGAGAAAAAGCCATTAACAAAGGTAGGTCCAAGGAGAGAGAGTCCATCGCCACTTCAATTTTCTCAAAGTTTATCACTGAACCTTAAAAAAATCTTATGAACAGACAATTTTAACAAAAAATGGTTATTTACTGTAAAGTCTTTTTTTTGGATTCAGCAAATAAAAAAAAAGAGCTGGGTTCTTTAATGAAAGTGTCCGTTCATGATTATTTTTATATCCAATGATAAACTTTCAAAGCAGACTGACAGGTGATCTTAACAATGCAAGACAAGCCACGGGGGAGGGAGGGGGGGGGTGGAAATGTTTAGCTCAAGTACTTTCACAGTTCTCAGTGCATCATCAGGAGCTGTATAATGTTGCAAGAGTAGCAACTGAAGAAATG
This sequence comes from Cherax quadricarinatus, assembly GCF_038502225.1. Lineage (NCBI taxonomy): Eukaryota > Metazoa > Arthropoda > Malacostraca > Decapoda > Parastacidae > Cherax > Cherax quadricarinatus. The sequence continues at coordinate 255,401 of NC_091359.1, read as the reverse complement.
AAAGACGTTTTCTCAGAGTAGGACAGTGTGACACCAACCACAGCTCGTGTCACACCGAGGCAGGGTGAACTAAAAAGAAAAACTTCATTTTTCTTTTTAAATTTAGTAATTTATACAGAAGGGGTTTCTAGCCCTTTGCTGCCAGCATTATAGTGGCCTCTTACGACACATGGCTTACAGGGGAAGAATTCTTTTCCATTTCCTCATGCAATAATTATTGCACATGCAAATTTTCACTTGCCTTATTCGGCAACAGGAGCGTTGCTATTTAAGCCAGAATCTCAAGTTTTACCTATTTGGCACGACACACACACACACAATATATATAATGTGTGTGTGTGTGTGTGTGTGTGTGTGTGTGTGTGTGTGTGTGTGTGTGTGTGTGTGTGTGTGTGTGTGTGTGTGTGTGTGTGTGTGTGGCCAAACAGGTAAAACTTGCTATTCTGGCTTAAATAGCAACGCTCTTGTTGCCGAATAAGGCAAGCGAAAATGTGTGTGCAATAATTTCGCAAAAATCATTCTGAATCTAACGAAAAAAATATATATTTCATTGTGTTTCTTTATTATTAAATAACTGTAAACTTATCTAAAATGTATTTAGTTGGATTAGGCTAATTTAATTGCGCTTGTTATAATAAGGTTAGGCAAGTTTTCTAAGGTACTTTTAGTACAAAATTGTTAATTTTTACATTAACATAAATGAAGAAATATATCTTTAAACGTATAAGAGAAAATTTTAGAAAGGACTTAATTTTAAATGAGTTCTTGCTAACTGACCAGTTTTATCTATTCGGAGAGATGAATTAATTTATTCTGAATAATTACACTGCAATAAATATGCAGTAAACTTATAGGACAGTATACATATACTTCATGCTGCGGTATAACAAATCGTGTCTATCTTCCTGGAGTGTGTTCAGAGGGTCAACACCTCCGTGGTCCAGTCCATTACTCTGCCTCCCTGGTGGATCAGGACGTAATCAGCCAGGCTGTTACTACTGGACGCACGCAGTCCAACGTACAAACTACAGCCCGGCTGCTCAGGAACTGACTTTAGGAGCCTATCCAATTCCCTCTTGGAGACAGCTAGGGGTTTATTGGTAATCTTCGTTATGTATGATGGAAGGCTGTTGAATAATCTTGGGCCCCTTACACTTACTGTATTGTCTCTCAGTGTACCCATGACACTCCTGCTTTTCACTGGGGGACTGTTGCGCCGTTAAAAGAGGTTTTTTTTTTCAAAAGGAGCGATTTGTGCATGCAGATTTGGGGCCAGTCTCTCTAGGATTTTCCAGGTGTAAATTATTATGCAATTTTCTCGCTTGCGTTCCAAGGGGTATACTTCAAGGGACTTCAAACATTCCCAGTAATTAAGGTTCCTGACTGAGCTTATACATGCAATGAGGATTCTATGTACATTCTCTAGATCTGCAATTTTACTTTCCTTAAAAGGGGCTGTTAGTGCGCAGTAGTAATCCAGCTGAAAGAAAACAAGTGACTTTAAGAGGCTAATCAATGGCTTAGTATCCCTTGTTTTGAAGGTTCTCATTATCCATCCCATCATTTTCTTCGAAATCTTTTGCAAAGTCTGTGTATACTACATCTGCACCCTGTCCTCCGGTGCATCCAAAACCATGTCATATTGGTCCAGTAATTGCGAGAAGCACGAACGACCTGCTTCAAACTCGTGCTGTCCTGGGTCGTGAAATTGTTGGGAATAAAAGTGGCGGCGATCTTGCTTCTTAAAACCCTTTCAAAGATTTTTATAGTGTGAGACGTTACTTACCCCAAAAGCTGCCGTGCAACCAAAAAGCTCATAAGTCGGTTGACTATAAACTTGTCAATAAAGAAACATCAAACAACCGTCAGCATGGGTTTAGAGCAGGTCGCTCCTGTCTGTCTCAAGTATTGGATCACTACGACAAGGTCCTAGATGCACTAGAAGACAAAACGAATGCAGATGTAATATATACAGACTTCGCAAAAGCCTTCGACAAGTGTGACCATGGCGTAATAGCGCACAAAATGCGTGCTAAAGGAATAACAGGAAAAGTTGGTAGATGGATCTATAATTTCCTCACAAACAGAACACAAAGAGTAGTATTCAACAAAGTAAAGTCCGAGGCGGCTACAGTGAAAAGCTCTGTTCCACATGGCACAGTACTCTCTCCCATCTTATTACTCATCCTCATATCTGACAGACAAGGATGTCAGCCACAGCACCTTGTCTTCCTTTGCAGATGACACCCGAATCTGCATGACAGTGTCTTCCATTGCAGACACTGCAAGCCCATTGAAAGATTTGGTTGATGTCCAGGCGGACATCAACCAAATCTTTCAATTGGCTGCAGAAAACAATATGAAGTTCAACGATGAGAAATTTCAATTACTCCGATATGATAAACACGAGGAAATTAAAACTTCATCAAAGTACAAAACAAATTCCGGCCACAAAATAGAGCGAAAAACCAACGTCAAAGACCTGGGTGTGATCATGTCGGAGGATCTCACCTTCAAGGACCATAACATTGTATCAATCGCATCTGCTAGAAAAATGACAGGATGGATAATGAGAACCTTCAAAACTAGGGATGCCAAGCCCATGATGACACTCTTCAGGTCGCTTGTTCTATCTAGGCTGGAATATTGCTGCACACTAACAGCACCTTTCAAGGCAGGCGAAATTGCTGACCTAGAAAATGTACAGAGAACTTTCACGGCGCGCATAACGGAGATAAAACACCTCAATTACTGGGTGCGCTTGAAGTTCCTGAATCTGTACTCCCTGGAACGCAGGCGGGAGAAATACATGATTATATACACCTGGAAAATCCTAGAGGGACTAGTACCGAACTTGCACACGAAAATCACTCACAACGAAAGCAAAAGACTTGGCAGACGATGCAACATCCCCCCCAATGAAAAGCAGGGGTGTCACTAGCACGTTAAGAGACAATACAATAAGTGTCAGGGGCCCGAGACTGTTCAACTGCCTCCCAGCATACATAAGGGGGATTACCAATAGACCCCTGGCAGTCTTCAAGCTGGCACTGGACAAGCACCTAAAGTCGGTACCTGGCCAGTCGGGCTGTGGCTCGTACGTTGGATTGCGTGCAGCCAGCAGTAACAGCCTGGTTGATCAGGCTCTGATCCACCAGGAGGCCTGGTCACAGACCGGGCCGCGGGGGCGTTGACCCCCGGAACTCTCTCCAGGTAAACTCCAGGTAACTTGCAATTATTTGGTTCGCCTACACATTGCCCTTTACCTCTTTACACACCCTCTTGTAAGGTCTTGGGGTTCGATTCTTTGACACAGAAACATTTGGGCAAACTTTTTTACACCCTACTGCCCTTGCTCACCTAGCAGTGAAAATAAATACTGTACCTGTTTGTGAGTCAAGGGTCCCCGACTCTTCAACGCCCTCCCTCCGGCATAAGGTAAATTACCAACAAACCTCTGTCTTCAAGAGGGAACTGGACAAGTTCCTCAAATCAGTTCCTAACCAGCCGGGTTGATTCGTGGGGTGCTGTGCGTGCAGAGAGCAGTAACAGCCTGACTAATTACGCCTGGTCTGAGACTGGGCAGTGGGGGACGTGGACCCCGGAAGCATCCTTAAGGACTGTTGTTGGAGAAAAATGTGTTATCAAACTCCAGTCTTGCTGGAATGTCATATACTGTGTAAGAAAAACTTAAGTTCTATGTAAGAAACTCCAGTACCTGCTGCCAAGTATTCAAATATTGTGTAAATGATGTAAATTAAAATAACCGGCAACCCCCCCCCCTCATCCCAGACAAGCATAACCCCCCTCATCCAGACAAGCATAACCCCCACTCATCCAGACAAGCATAACCCCCACTCATCCAGACAAGCATAACCCCCCACTCATCCAGACAAGCATAACCCCCCACTCATCCAGACAAGCATAACCCCCACTCATCCAGACAAGCATAACCCCCCACTCAACAGTAACAGCCTGGTTGGTCAGGCCCTCATCCACCATGAGGCCTGGTCACAAACCGGGCCGCGGGGGCGCTGACCCCCGAAACCCTCTTCAGGTATACTCATCCAGACAAGCAGAACCCCCCACCCTCACATACACAGTTAACGTCCCGCCTGAGCGGTTAGTTAATTGTGCACCAGCAGCTCTTCCTGTGAGCTGTAGCACAGAAAGTAGTATTACATAAATCACAACGGTTATTTATCAGGTGGCACTGAGCACTGTTACATCACTAACAAATAATAAAGAAATAAGTCATTTCATATATTACAATTACTTCGTATAGTTAATGTACATAATACAATATGGAATACAATAAACAATAGAATTTTAAGTCCCCACCCTCTAGTGCAAGTAGTATGGACCAGGAAAGGCTACGAATAGATTTGGATAGGCTGCAGGTCTGGTCTGACAAGTGTGTATCGGGGTTAAACCTCAGTAAGTGCAAAGTTATGAAGTTTGAGGATGGGCAAAAGTGACCTCAGAGTACAAACTCGGGGGATAAAGGCTATAAACCTCACTCAAGAAGGACCTTGTGGTGAGTACTGTACCGAACATACCACCTGAGGCGCACATCAAATAAATGCTGCAGCAAATGCATGTCTGGAAAATCTACAAGTTGCTTTTGGGCATCTAAGGAGTTATTCACGACACCGTATTCAGTGTACGTCAGGCCCATATTAGAGTATGCAGCACCAGTATGGAACCGACACCTGGTCAAACAAAGAAATTGGAGAAAGTGTAGAGGTTTGGAACAAGACTAGCCCTGAAGCTAGGAGGAGAGGTTAAGGGAGCTCAGCTTAATGACACTGAAGGAAAGAAGGACGAGGGGTGATAGGATGATAAGGTACAAAATACCGAGAGGAATTGAGAGTGGGCAGGGACAGATGGGAAACAAAACACGATGGCACAAATGGAAGCTGTGCCATACAGATGAGTCACAAGGAGGTTAGGAAATATTTCTTCAGCTTTAATCAGGAAGCGGAATTCGCTATAAAATGAAGTGGCAGAGGCAGGATCCATATACGTATAACGTTACGAAGAGGTATGATAAGGCTCTCGAAACCAGGAGTGAACCTAGTAGCAACAAGCGAAGAGGCGGGACCAGGAGCTAAGACTCGACCTCTGCAGCCACATACAAGTACATTCACCCTCTTCCCAACGTGGCGCCGGTGTAGACCCATCGCCTAGAAAAACAAAGTGAAACTCGAGAAAGTCCAAAGGAATGTATCCAGCCTCACGGTTGAGCCCAGGAATTAGGTTGTGTTGGGGTAAGCCGATAGAGTAGTGTAGTTCATATCCATCCTCCAGACAGCAGTGGCTAGTTTATCCTGTGCAGGGGCGGTCCCAGAAGTTTTCATAGAGGAGAAGCTTGGGGTGGCTATCTTGTTGAAAGGGGCTAGGGGACTTTATTTGGGCGGCTTTGGGGGATGGGGACAATTTTGGGGAGGCTTCAGCCCTCCGTGCCATTCCTATGACGCCACCCCTGATCCTATGGATGGTAGCACAAGAACGTTATGTAGACCAAAGTCATATGAACCAGGCCTTCACAGTAAAGTTCAGCAGACGAGAGTAAACCTGGAATTGTAATATGTATTTTTTTCCAGAGAATGTCACCATGGCAACGTTGAGCACTTCACAAAATTTGCAGAAATCGAAGACAGACCGTAACGTAGCTTTTAATGTGAATTTTTAGATGTTTCAATGTATAAACTTACATTTTCTTGCCCAAGTAATTCATTTTTGGCCACTGTAAAGTTTTCAGGAAGATTTGCAATAAACAAAATAAAATAAGGTGGCTGCTGGAGTGTTTCTTCGTTTTCTGTTATATCTCATTCATCAATTTCAATAATTCTTCAGGCTAAACAGATAAAGGAGTTATGATACAGAGAATCTTACAGGCCTTTTCGTGATGGCCACCTTGGACTTAAGCAAAATCTGCAAAATGCTCAATGCTGCCATCGTAGCATTAACTGGATCCTGTATCAGGGCCTCTAAATGCAGTATAATAAATCTGCCAAGACTTACATTTTACCAGTAAACTGACTGAGATGACTGCCGGACTAATACGATGTGAACAACTCCTCAAGGGCACTAGGTGCCTTAACGCCAGAGGAGTTATTGAACCAAGACACTGAACTCCCATTCCTTGGACAGAACATGAATGATAAGCGAGACACGAGTAACACTTGGAATCTTTACTGGCGAAACGTTTCGCAGTGCTGCAGATTCCATCAGTCGAATACAGAAATGAGTCACAAACCAGGAGGCATCAGTGTCGGAAGACTAAATAGATGAAGTGGAGAGACTTGGGCATGGCAGTGCGGAACATATCATGGCCTTAGTGTGTTGATATCCCACGAATGCTCAAGTTGGATGGCATAGGGCAATAGACGATAAAGAAGGGGGTGCCATAGAGCTCAAGCTCAAATGCAGCAACTCAACAAGGTGACCGGAACTTGGTGATTAAACATTGACCACCTCTCTGCACCTACTCCTAGAGCATTAAGCTAACAGTGCTTACAAGACCACCTCTCTGCACCTACTCCTAGAGCATTAAGCTAACAGTGCTTACAAGACAAAGGTTCGAATCTTGGGCAAGGCTAGACTTACGGTCAGGTTTTCTTACACTTGCTGGCTAGTGTCCCTATTCACCTAGTAGTACAAAGGTACCTGTTACTATCATGGAGTTATCAGCCTAACATTTACCATCGCAGGGGTTAAAAGTATAAGTAATGTATTGCAATCACAAGGCCACCAGTATGAGGTTACACTTGCAATCGGTTTCAGGACTGAAACATTTAATGTCCTACTGTTTTCTCACATGCCTTTGTAAACCATCTGGGTTGTAACAAGCGATTAGAAGCACTGTGTTGAGGTTAGCAGATGTGAGGTTTATAGCGGGAAGCTGATCTCACTGTGCTACCTGCCCACGCTCATCTCCTATTGTCTCAGCCTGAGTACAGTTATCGAGTCACTCTCACAAACACGAGAATGAGGTCTGGGCGTGTTTTTGCCGCTAGTTTAGTGATCTGTATAGTGAAGGTGTACATGTAGTTACTGTGATGGAACTTACTATTGGGCCACAGGCCGACACAACGTAACTGTGGAAAGCCTACTGGCCCATGCCCAGCCAAATCCTACTCACATTCTGATTCACTCATACCAAACCGCGGTACGGGTGAGGTATGAACTCGCGGCAAGTGAGTTACAAAACCCCAGGTCAGCGCGTAAGCCACCGGGCCAGCTGGCTACAATAAAATTCATCCAACTAGGTATATTTATATACTAGTGGGAAGTTAGTATGGGTCCCACTGTGTCCACAGATACAAGTTTTTGCAGATGAATCTCCCGCCAGTGTGAGTTATTCACTCATTTGTGTAGCATGACTTATTTTAAAGGTAGTCAGGTATTCGTTTCAATAACGCTGCATGGCAGTCTTTCACTCATCTGCAATTTGTCAAACCAATATTTTCTTGAATATTTTTAAACCTAAATTTATCTTCAATTCATTACTATGAGTTTTAGTTGTTAGATATTTTCAGTCCCTTATTTATTGTTTTTTTTTCTTTACTCCAGATTTCCATTTATACACCTCAATCACATACCCGTGTACGGAGTTCGGTGCTTGTAGGCTATCTCCGTAGGAAAATATTTGGTACGAGGGATTAACATGTCCATTCTATAATCTGGAGGCCAGAAGCGTCACAGTCTAAGAGAGGTCTTAACAGTGAAACAGGGTTTTAGTATAACACTGGGACTTTCTACCTTCATGTAGAAAAAAAAGATACAGTAGATAGCGGACACAATGTACCGTTGCCTCTGCTTTAGATTTCTGCTAACCAGAACTAAGTCTTTATAGTATTCGGTGTCGCAGCTCTATTTTTTCAATGATTAGAAGCTTACATGTGTAGTTGCTTAGCTATATTGGCCACTTTTCTGCCTCATCACCCATCAAAATCATCGGGTGAAACTTTCTGGCGACCTGAGAAATTTATGGGGATATTTTTATGCCAAAGAGAACTTAGGCCGCTATTTATTCTCTTATCTATGATGTTATTATTACAATGATAACTAAGTGCTAAACCCACAAGGTTCATATAGCGCTGCATCTATGCCGATTATATTGATTGTGAACAAGGGACTATATCGACTCCTTTACAACACCACTTGTAACAGGTCCCCATTTTGATTTCCCTCTAATGATCATACAAACTATGTTGCCTATCGGTCCATATAAGCAACATCATATTCATGGTCCATCACTTGTATTATCTTGCTGAAACAGGTCAGCAAACGCTTTTAGGCAAAAATGGGTCCTTTAGAAGCGTGTTGAGTCAATCTAATTATGACAAAGGTCGAATCGAATCAAACTTCATTTCTTTCTGCAGTATTACAAAATGTGGTTGATATGTAATCCACATTTATTAATTTCAGTAATTTTCCCCTTTGCTGGGATCTGGCTGATAGGCTCTTAACTGCCTACGTATCTACACATTTATAGATAGGTATCACATCGGCAATCTTCCACATCTTTGGCACCATACTGGTATTTTATGACAGTCATTACTGTACCTTCCTTTACATTTATTAAGTTCCCTTAAAAACAATTGATTGGAGTGAATCTCATTGTCTGAGAACTATGTCACTAATCATTGTCAACTTGCATAACTTTTTTTTTCTATTACGCCCGGCATAATTATTCTTTTTGCGAGGTCTGGTCACACACCGGGTCGCGGGGGCGTTGTCCCCCGAAACCCTCTCCAGGTATATCTTGTGTGAAAACGGACAGAAATAAATAAAAATGGAAAACTTTCCTTTGTTATTACCAGTAAGCTGACTTGAGTTACCTTTAAGTAGGTTTATCTTTTTTGAAATCTTACTCTAATATAGTTGAAAGAAACCTTTAGATTACCTTAAAACTAAGAGAAACCTTTAGATTACCTTAAAACTAAGAGAAACCTTTAGATTACCTTAAAACTAAGAGAAACCTTTAGATTACCTTAAAACTAAGAGAAACCTTTAGATTACCTTAAAATTAAGTTTTAAGGCACTCTAAAAGTTTCACTTATCCCATTTTTGATCAGTTAAACTGATCATCTTGGTCCATAGGATGACCCTCTCCTCTGATTCACATGTAAACTACAGGTAACCCCACACAAGGTTTGGGTATTTTTTATATTAACATCATTAGGTACACGGATACCTTCTATCCAACACTAATACTTCCAGGAGGTAATGGAATTATCTCTCACAGTATATGACATTCCAGAAGGATTGGAAATTTTTAATGATTTTTTTTTCCAGGATGTGACCCACAACAGTCGGTATCACAAATGAATCTAAATATTACTAAGTGGGCAGGACATCAGGGGTACAAGATAACTGGCTCATGTTGCGGTGAGGGAGTTACGGGGGGAGGGAGGAAGCGGATTTAGGGGGATGGAGGGAGGGGTGTGGGGTGGGAAGCAGCCTACAGCTGCAGGTGACCCACACACAAGGAGAAACTCGCCCGCCGGGTTTTGCCTAGTCACGGGAACCCCTCAAGTAAATACTAACACCTGATACTGCTGCTGCTGCTGCTCAAGACCACACACCTCACACATTCTCCTCACCACTCAGTATATAAAAACCGTCGTGAGATGACTAAGTCAGTGTAATAGTTTAGCCATCTGGAATCTGCCACACAAGGTGCGTGATGTTAGTTATAATAATAATATATTTATTTACTACAAGTACATGTACAAGGTATACAGGCCTAGTGTCACTAGCACGTTAAGAGACAATACAATAAGTGTCAGGGGCCCGAGACTGCTCAACTGCCTCCCAGCATACATAAGGGGGATTACCAATAGACCCCTGGCTGTCTTCAAGCAGGCACTGGACAAGCACCTAAAGTCGGTACCTGACCAGCCGGGCTGTGGCTCGTACGTTGGATTGCGTGCAGCCAGCAGTAACAGCCTGGTTGATCAGGCTCTGATCCACCAGGAGGCCTGGTCACAGACCGGGCCGCGGGAGCGTTGACCCCCGGAACTCTCTCCAGGTAAATTCCAGGTAAACTAGCTGACATAAATAAAATACTACTATACAGAAAGCCTCTTGTTATGCAGAGCATATCGGGCAAATTAGGTCAGTTTTGTTCAGGATGCAACCCACACCAGTCGACTAGCACCCCGATACCCACTTTACTGATGGGTGAACAAAGACAACCGGTGTAAGGAAACACGTCCAGTGTTTCCACCCCTTCGTCGGGAATCGAACCCGGACCCCTCACCGTGTGAAGCGAGAGCTTTTGCAGCCATATAAATAGGAGCAACTTCTTAATGAATATGTATTTAACACTTCAAAAATACACGTGCCCAAGGCCACTTAAAAGGAAGAGCCTGAAGCCAAGACCCGACCGTCACAACCACAAATAGGTAACTACCCTTAGCAATAATCATTTCCACCAACGAGCTCTTTTCCCCGTAAATCTCAAATATCTATTGAGACTTCACCCAACATCTTCTATAATGGAACAAGAAAACAGAATGCCCGGCAATCAATTTGAGAAGAATGTAGAGGGTGCAACTTACAATAGTGCAGGTCTGAAAGAAGAAAACTCAAATGACATGCCTATTATAGAAACAAAACTTTGTATCAGTAACAACAAAAGCGGTCATGAAGTCTTGATACAGAGTCAGGCCAACTAGAGGCAGCCACCCAGCACAGTGACAGCGGCCCATCAATCCTGTTAATAACTGCTGAAGTAAAAGCACAGGCCTCATTCCAGCCATTCTGGGGCTTCAACCTCTTCTCTCTTGGAGGCAATTCTTCATTCACACTTGCTTTTCCCGGCGTCTGAGTAACCCAGAAGTCAGTCCCCAGCGCAACCCAGAGGTCCTCGTTACCGTATACTGGTGATGAAAATTTGAAGCCAACTGGATGATGCGTTCTTGAGTTATGTATGAGGGAAATAAAAAAGCTGGAAGAACTTTTTTTTATCCAACTTCGGGATAATTAGGAATACCTAATTATTATTATAATTAAAAGGAAGCGCTAAACCTACCAGGGTCATACAGCAGGGATGCCTAATAATAGTAAAATTTGCAGGGAAAATAACGAGTGACGAATATAAACCATTGCCTCGAAAAACAAAGCACAGTACCAACAGAAATAGGCCCCGAGTTTATATCGGGAGAAATGCTAGTTGGGAAAAGAATGAAGCTTCCTTTGTACATACATTCACAACTTTTCTAAGGATCCAAACTCTCAAAATAATGAAAGCAGGTACTGTTTAGATAAGACAAAACATACACTAAGCTAAATCTTAAAGCTTTTAAAATATCCAGAAGAAAAAACGACAACACACTATCAGCGAGAGGCAGGTGCACCTGTTCTGAACCCATGTTAACTTGCGTTCAGAACAGGTTAGTCCTGCCATTCGCAGTTGCTGGATACAAAATACAGATGCACTATACAATGACTCTGCAAAAGTGTTTGGCAAGTGCGTGCAAAAGGAATAATTGAAAAGGTGTGTAGATGAACATTTAACTCCCTAACAAATAGAACCCAAAGAGTAATAGCAAACAGATCGAAACCAGTAACTGATACAGTGAAAAGTTCTGTCTCCCATAATAGTGTCATTCTCATATCTGAGAGTGACACTATTATCCTTTACAGAAGATACTAGAATATGTATGAAAGTGGCATCCATACAAGACATGGCAAGCCTCTAAGCTGATATAAACCAAGTGTCCAGTGAGCCACTGACAATACTACGTAAATACATGGAATAACAAGAGCAGGACGCGTCTGCCTCTCGCAACTAAACCATTATGGCATAAATTTGGACCCTTCCTCGAGTTATCGAAGCAACATGTCTATATTATATATAGTGAGCCGAGTACATTAACCCGGAATAAAGCACCCGAGATACATTTTCATATAGGGCTTTGCTCACCCCTCCCTCTACCTTCCCCGGCACTGACTAACGGCAAACTTCCGCCGTCAGCTGGCGGCCAGCAGGTCTATATGTAGTTAAGATTTTATTACTATTTAATAGCCTTTTATGAACGTCTCACTTTTCTACAACCTTCACCATCATTGTAAATTAATAAAGGACACCCATAAGTAAAAAAATGTGGCAATAATAAAGATAAAATTAATCTTAACAGGAATAATGATAACGACAAACTGTGGAATACCCCCCCCCCCTTACACACAGGTTTAGCCCACTGCTACTACAGAGAAGAGATAAAACACGTAGAGGACAGAGGTTGTGTATCAAGAAGGGTCAAGTGAGGTGCGTGAGTTACCTATTTGTGCATCAAGGGGTGGAGTTGGAATCCCTCTTAACAAGGACACCTGATACTTTACCAGTTTTGGGCTACTGTAAAACACTTGATTCATCTGACTTCCGTCCACTAACTTGATTTATGTGACCTCTGTCCACTGACAACTTGATTCATCTGGCCTCTGTCAACAGAATATGTTCTCTACTGGACTGATATAACCCCCCCACCCTCACTTGGAGAAACTTTTAATAGATTTGAGTGTTGCATGACTACTCTACATGTTCAAACATTTCATAATGATGAGTGTATATAATTGTGCTTGTTGCTTAAAATAGGATAGTTATATTCGAGGTTCAAACAAGTTGAGGCACTAAGCATTCATGATTATGTTCCACAATGTAGAACTCCGCTGAAGACTTCGTAATTATTAACCCACTAGGGTTAATAACCCACAATATCTCCCCCCTCCCACCCCAAAAAAATAGTATCTATAAAAATATCAATATATTTGCGATGTTACCAGTCAAGGAATAGAGCACTGCAATAGTCCTAAAGGTCCCAAGACTCATTCACTTATGTACCTGTCTAACCTATTTTTAAACTACCCTAAGTAAGTGGGGTACATTCATATGCAACACCGATGACATTTTATTATGGAAAAGTTTCCATAATAATACATTTATGTACAGTTTAGGACATTAAAATAAAAAGTTCCACCATCAGTTGGAGGCTTCTTCACTGTCAGGAGTAAAGAAACTGCTCGTGGTAAAAAGGTTGACTTTAACAAATGTCTTAATTGTACACAAGTGTCTTATTCCATATGATGTTGGTATCACCATAGCATTCATTCTCAACAAGAACCACAATGGAAATAAGTCACTGACTCTTTTTTGGGTTATCCTGGTGGGTAATTTACACATGTTACTGTCTATGACAATTTGTGTAACTGTACCTAAATAAACTTACTAACAACCTCACACTTCCTCGATATTGACATTCCGAACTTACTCGCTTCATTGATGCTACTTGCCAGTTCCACTCATCTACAACACTGCTTTAACAGGACATTTATTACTACATAAAACGTTAATATGACACTACTTGAAGAGTGCCAAGTTGCGATTGTCTAATTTCACTTTTGTATCCCCTAAAAAAAAAAAAACTGTTGGTGATTATTGTATTCACAGCCGGCCCCTAAACCCGTTTGGATTATATAGCACCAGGAGTAATGGAAAGCACTGACGTTCGATTCAATGAAGGGGAGGCCAAGTTCAAGGTTAGATACATGGATAGGGCATTCTGCTTGAAGGACAGGAGTAGGAGACAAAGGGTATGCTTTCCTGGGGCTGGGATGGAGGACATTGTTAGCCGGCTTGACAACATCATGAACGGTAATGGGATCAATCCTATTATTTGCCTCAGTGCTGGAGGCAATGATGTAGGCAAGCGTAGAAGTGAGGATTTAGTTAGAAAGTTCAGGACAGCTATAGACATAATTAGGAAGAAGGGGGGGGCGCCCTGTTATATGTGGCATTTTGCCAAGAAGAGGTGTTGGTAATGAATGGTTGTCCAGATCAATTGGTATTAATTGTTGGCTGGATAAACACTGTAAGGATAATGCAGTACCATTCATTGACAACTGGGACAACTTCTATGGCCGAAACGACATGTATGCCAGGGATGGGGTTCACTTATCCAGGGCAGGTGTGGGTTTTCTTGCTAACTCAGTTGAGGGGGTTGTTAGGACTTTAAACTAGGATTAGTTAGAGGTATGGGTTTAGAAATGATTAATAATGAGTATGGATATATTGACTTATGCTCTGATATTAAGAATCTTAATAGTAACTGTCATGGAGTAACTCTGGGTAATGATAATTTCAGAAATTGTGTAAAAACAAAGATGAATAGGAAAAATGTGCAGAAGAAAAAACATATGATGGTATTTTATGCTAACAGTCGAAGTGCAAGAAATAAAATTAATGAACTACGTTTGGTAGCATGTGCTGGGAACTTTGATATCATTGCATTAACTGAAACGTGGTATGATTTAAAGAGTCGGGATATGACTGCTGAGTGTAATATTCAGGGATTTAAGTTGTTCAATGTGGATAGATGTAATGGGAAGGGGGGAGGAGTTGCATTGTATGTTCGAGAAAATATTAATTGTTGCATAAAAACAGGTATAAAAATAGATGGAGCAGTAACAGAGTCTGTTTGGGTAGAGTTGGGGGAGGGTCAAGAAAAACTAATTCTAGGTGTAATATACCGACCTCCAGGCTTGGATCACGATAGAGGGAGACTTCTTTGGGACGAAATTGTTAGGGCTTCTGGACACAGTAACATAGTCATAGTAGGGGACTTTAACTTTAGCCAAATTGATTGGAATTCTTTGACAGGTAATCTAGAGTCCAGTGACTTTATGGAAACAGTTCAGGACTGTTTTCTGAAACAGAGCGTAACTGAGCCTACCAGGGGTAATAATTTGCTAGACCTAGTCTTGTCAAATAAGGAAACACTCGTGAATAATCTGGAGATCACTGAAGAGCTTGGCGCAAGTGATCACAAATCCATCACTTTTAGCATTAATTGGGAATGCAAGAATAATGATAATACAGTAAAAATCCCTGATTTTCGTTCTGCCGAGTATAATGGACTTAGGGAACATCTGTCTAATCTTGATTGGGGTTATCTAGCTAATGATTTTATTGACGATAATCATACTTATGAATATGAATGGATCTGCTTTTATGATTGTTTTCTTAATAATGTACACAGTGCCCAGAGTATATACATTCCCCAGAGAGAAATTAGGTCTAATAATAACGATCCCAAATGGGTTAACAGGAGGCTAAAGCATCTATTAGGGGAGAAAAGGGGAATTTATAGGCGCATCAGAAGAGGAGAGGTTAACCTTACTGACCAATATGTTCAGCTTAAAAGAGAAGTAAAAAAGGCGATTAGAAAGGCTAAACGTGACTATGAAATTAGAGTTGCTAATGAATCAAAGACTAATCCAAAGGGGTTCTTTCAAGTGTATAGGACGAAGGTGAAGGAAAAAGTAGGACCTCTGAAATCTGGGAATGGACAGCTGACGGATAATGAACTGGAAATGTGTTCCTTATTTAATGACTATTTTTTGTCAGTTTTTACACAGGAAGATGTAAATGAGATTCCAGTAATTAACAATTATTTAGTTCCTGATGAATTTAAGTTAACTAATATTACTGTCACGAGGGACATGGTTATTAAACAGATAGACAAACTGAAACAAAATAAGTCCCCGGGACCCGATGAGTTGTTTTCAAGGGTACTTAAGGAATGCAAGATGGAGCTTAGTCAGCCATTAACGAGTGTATTCAATGCGTCCATCCTTACCAGTGTTGTGCCAGAGTTGTGGAAGATGGCTAATGTGGTTCCTGTATTCAAATCAGGGGATAAGTCCACTCCTTCAAATTACCGTCCAATAAGCCTGACATCTATAGTGGGCAAGTTATTAGAATCAATTATAGCTGACATTATCAGAAGTCACCTTGAAGAGCATAACTTGATAAATGAATCTCAGCATGGATTCACGAGAGGTCGTTCCTGCCTGACAAACTTACTGACGTTCTTCAATAGAACATTTGAGGCAGTTGACAGTGATAAGGAATATGATATTGTTTATTTGGATTTTAGTAAAGCCTTCGACAGAGTACCTCACAAGAGACTCTTAAGAAAAGTGGCAGCTCATGGTATAGGAGGTAAAGTTCTAGCATGGATTGAGGCATGGCTTACCAATAGAAAGCAGAGAGTTACCATTAATGGAGTGAAATCTGAATGGGGATTAGTCACTAGTGGCGTTCCACAAGGATCAGTTTTAGGCCCTCTCTTGTTCATAATTTACATTAATGACCTTGATGAAGGGATTACTAGTGACATGAGTAAGTTTGCTGATGATACAAAGATAGGCCGTATAATTCACTCTGAGGAGGATATCAATGAACTCCAGGACGATTTGAACAAATTAATGTCTTGGTCTGAAAAATGGCAGATGAAGTTTAATGTGGATAAGTGTAAGGTACTTGCCCTTGGTAATGAAAATAACCCTCGAAGCTATAATCTAGGTGAAGTAGAGCTTGGTCATACAGAATGTGAAAAAGACTTGGGAGTCAAGTAAGCAGAAATCTAAAGCCAAGACAGCAGTGCCTTAGTGTGCGCAACAAGGCCAACAGATTACTTGGATTTATCTCAAGAAGTATAAGTAACAGAAGTCCAAAAGTTATTTTACAGCTCTATACATCACTAGTGAGGCCTCATTTAGATTATGCTGCTCAGTTTTGGTCCCCTTACTACGGGATGGACATAGACTCATTAGAGAACATACAGAGAAGAATGACTAAAATGATTTACTGTGTAAGGAACCTCCCGTATGAAGATAGACTTAAAGCCTTAAATCTCCACTCTCTGGAGAGGCGTAGAATGAGGGGAGATATCATTGAAGTGTATAAGTGGTATAAACCTTGGTAATAAATACCGACAAGTTGTGCAAGAAAGGTATAAAATACCGACAATATGAAAGTTAAGACACATGTGCAACATCTGGATATCTTTATTGTAGTAGACGTTTCGCCATCCAGTGGCTTTATCAATACAGATTCTAGGACATAATAGGAAGACAGTAGAACTATATACAAAAGATGAGGTAATCAGTCCCTCGGCCTTGGAGTTAGTGTTCACAGCATCGTGGTGGAGGAGAATCTGGAGCAAAGACAAGAAGACTGTATTGATAAAGCCACTGGATGGCGAAACGTCTACTACAATAAAGATATCCAGATGTTGCACATGTGTCTTAACTTTCATATTGTCGGTATTTTATACCTTTCTTGCACAACTTGTCAGACACTGCAACATCATGGAATCTTGGTTCAGAGGACATCTACAAGACCTTCACGGCTGCTGCAACTAACCCATCTCTTTGGGAAGGACCTACTTCCACTGGGGAATCCCGCCTACCAGTGACTTTGCCCTCGTCTGCTGCCCGTCCCTATCCACTGACGCCTATATAAACCGCCAGTCTTCTTGTCTTTGCTCCAGATTCTCCTCCACCACGATGCTGTGAACACTAACTCCAAGGCCGAGGGACTGATTACCTCATCTTTTGTATATAGTTCTACTGTCTTCCTATTATGTCCTAGAATCTGTATTGATAAAGCCACTGGATGGCGAAACGTCTACTACAATAAAGATATCCAGATGTTGCACATGTGTCTTAACTTTCAAATACCGACAAGTTGGTTTAAAAAGACACGTAAGGAAACACTATAACATATTTATTAGAAAACGTTTCGGTCCTGGGACCTTGATCACTTCTAACATACAGAGGTACCTTACCTGGAGAGACATTAGAAAGACATTATATATATAGGCGGAGAGTGAGATGTGACGCACGTGACCTGAGGAATGTCATAAGAACATAAGAATGTAGGAACACTGCAGAAGGCCTACTGGCCCATACGGGGCAGGTCCTTATCAAAACGATCTCAAGGACAGTGTACTTAGCTCTGTGAAGACCTGTTTGTGTGCTCTCTGTGAATCTGAACCAGGATGCCCTCTCTTGAGCAGCTTTACCAGCAGCTGAGAGAAGAACTCAGAGTTGCTAAACTGGAGATACGGCGATTAACGGAGGAGAACAAGAGGATTCGTAGTAATCCTCCTGTTGTGAGTCCCCAGGTTAAGAGGGGAGCTTGGTCAGTGGCCGGGCAACATGGAACCAAGCTGAAGATCAAGAAAACGGTTGGAGAGGCGGAAACAACGAGAAACCAGAAGACTACCGTGAAAACTTCCAACTCATTCTCGGTGCTACCTGACGAATGTGAGTGTTCTGCTGGGAATGCCACAACGAGCACCAAAGAAGCATTGGCAGACGTGAGTAAGACATCCCTAGAAACCCCAACGAAGACCATCGAGAACGTCTTGACGAATTCTACAAGTGGTGTAATGCTACCTGGCGAATGTGAGTCGACTACTCGGAGCATCACGACGGACGACGCCAAGGAAGGTAAAAACATTGTTGTTGTTGGGGATAGCCAGATTAGGTACATGGATAGGGCATTCTGTTTGAAGGATAGGAGTAGGAGGCAGAGAGTGTGTTTTCCTGGGGCTGGGATGAAGGATATTGTTAGCCGTCTGGATGACATCATGAGAGGTAATGGGAGCAATCCTATTATCTGTCTCAGTGCTGGTGGCAACGATGTTGGCAGACGTAGGAGTGAGGACCTGATTAGCAGGTATAGGTCAGCAATAGAGATAATTAGGAGGAAGGGTGGGAAACCTGTCATATGTGGCATTTTGCCAAGGAGAGGAGTTGGAAATGAATGGTTGTCCAGAGCAATTGGTGTCAATTGCTGGCTGGACAAGTACTGTAAGGAAAATGCGGTAACATTCATTGACAACTGGGACCTTTTCTATGGCAGAAATGACATGTATGCCAGGGATGGGGTTCACTTATCTAGGTGTGGGGTGGGAGCACTGGCCAACGCAGTGGAGGGAGCTGTTAGGTCTTTAAACTAGGAATAGTTAGTGGTATGGGTTTTGGCGGGAAAACTGTGAAGTCGCAGGGTAGTAACATGAGTACTAGGAGAACTAGTAATAGGCAAAATGAGGTGGATATTGGAAAGCCAGTGGCACTAATTGACAAGGACAGTAATAAGTTTAGTGGAATAACAGAAAGGAGCAGGAAGGGTAAAGAGAGTGGAGGGTCCTTAAGTATATATTACACAAATAGTCGCAGTGCTAGGAATAAGATGGACGAGTTGAGACTAGTTGCTAGTGCAGGTAACATAGATGTATTTGCCATTACTGAGACGTGGTTTAATTCAAAAAGTCGGGACATGCCTGCAGAATGTCACATTCAGGGTTTTAAATTGTTCCAAGTAGATAGAAGTATCGGGAAGGGGGGTGGGGTGGCATTGTATGTCCGAGATCGCTTGAACTGTTGCATAAAAACGGGTATTAAGTCTGAAGTAACACATACAGAGTCTGTTTGGATAGAATTTTCAGAGGGGCATGAAAAATTAATTTTAGGTGTGATATACCGTCCCCCAAATTTAGATAGGGACCAAGGGAGACTACTATGGGAGGAAATTGTTAGGGCCACAAGGCACGATAATGTAGTAATTCTAGGAGACTTTAACTTTAGTCATATTGATTGGAATTTCTTGACTGGGAATTTAGAATCATACGATTTCTTAGAAGTAGTTCAGGATTGTTTTTTGAAGCAGTTTGTGACAGAACCTACAAGGGGAAATAACCTGCTTGACTTAGTTCTGGCAAACAATGAATCCCTTGTTAATAATTTAGAAGTTTCAGAGGAACTGGGTGCTAGCGACCACAAATCAATTACATTTAGAATTGAATGGAAGTATGATAGTGGGGATAACTCAGTAACAGTCCCAGATTTTCGCTTAGCAGATTACGATGGGCTTAGAGAACACTTATCATCTGTTGACTGGGGTAACGAAGAGAGCTATCAATATGACAGTTTTCTGAACACAATACATGCTGCTCAAAGAACGTTTATCCCTTATAAGGAAATTAGATCAAATAGAAATGACCCAAAATGGATGAATAATAGGCTGAAATATCTACTAGGGCATAAGAAAGGAATTTATAGGCGTATCAAAAGAGGCGAGGGTCATCTTATGAATCAGTATATTGACATTAAGAGGGACATTAAAAAGGGGATAAGAAAAGCTAAAAGGGACTATGAAATTAAAGTTGCTAGGGATTCTAAAACTAACCCAAAAAGTTTTTTCCAGGTATATAGAACAAAAGTCAGAGATAAGATAGGTCCCCTTAAAAATAACTATGGGCATCTTACTGACAAAGAGAATGAAATGTGCTCGATTTTAAATAATTATTTTCTCTCGGTTTTTACACAGGAAGACACTAATAATATTCCGGTAATTAATTTTTATAGTGGATCAGAAGAAGATAAATTATGTAACATCACAGTCACTAGTGAAATGGTTGTGAAGCAGATAGACCGACTGAAGCAAAATAAGTCACCGGGTCCTGATGAGGTTTTTTCAAGGGTTCTTAAGGAATGCAAAATGGAAGTCTGTGAACCATTAACTAATATTTTTAATTTATCTCTTCAAACAGGTGCAGTGTCTGATATGTGGAAGATGGCTAATGTAATTCCTATTTTTAAAACAGGGGACAAGTCGTTACCGTCAAATTACCGCCCAATAAGCCTGACCTCAATTGTAGGCAAATTACTAGAGTCAATTATAGCTGAGATTATAAGAAGCCATCTCGATAAGCATAGCTTGATTAAAGATACTCAGCATGGATTCACAAGAGGCCGGTCCTGTCTAACTAATTTATTAACTTTCTTCAGTAAAGCTTTTGAGGCTGTTGACAACAATAAAGAATTTGATATTATTTACTTAGATTTTAGTAAGGCATTTGATAGAGTTCCTCACCAAAGACTGTTGAAGAAAGTAGCAGCTCATGGCATTGGGGGAAGGGTGCTCTCGTGGATCGAATCATGGCTCACAGACAGGAAGCAAAGAGTGTCCATAAATGGGGTTAAATCCGAGTGGGGATCAGTAACAAGTGGCGTTCCACAGGGATCAGTCTTGGGCCCGTTGTTGTTTATAATATATATCAATGATCTTGATGAAGGAATTACTAGTGATATGAGCAAATTCGCCGATGACACGAAGATAGGTAGGATAATTGATTCAAACGTAGATGTTAGGGAACTTCAGGAGGATTTAGACAAACTCTACTCTTGGTCAGAAAAGTGGCAGATGCAGTTCAATGTAGATAAATGCAAGGTTCTGAAGCTCGGGAGTGTCCATAACCCTAGCACTTATAAGTTAAATAATGTAGAACTTAACCATACAGATTGCGAAAAGGACTTGGGGGTTATGGTAAGCAGCAACCTTAAACCAAGACAGCAATGCCTAAGCGTACGTAATAAGGCAAATAGATTACTGGGATTTATATCAAGAAGTGTAAGCAACAGAAGTCCAGAGGTCATACTGCAGCTTTATACATCATTAGTAAGGCCTCACCTAGATTATGCAGCTCAATTCTGGTCTCCATATTACAGAATGGACATAAATTCGTTAGAAAACATTCAGCGTAGGATGACTAAATTAATACATAGCATTAGAAATCTTCCTTATGAAGAAAGATTGAAGACTCTTAAGTTACATTCACTTGTTAGACGAAGAATGAGGGGAGACCTGATCGAAGTGTATAAGTGGAAGATAGGTATTAATAAAGGGGATATTAACAAGGTCTTGAGGATATCTCTCCAAGAGAGAACCCGCAGTAATGGATTTAAATTAGATAAGTTTAGATTTAGAAAGGACATAGGAAAGTATTGGTTTGGAAATAGGGTAGTTGATGAGTGGAACAGTCTACCTAGTTGGGTTATTGAGGCTAGGACTTTGGGTAGTTTCAAATTTAGGTTGGATAAGTACATGAGTGGGAGGGGTTGGACTTGAGTTGGACTTGCACATCAGAGCTTATTTCTTGGGTAGCATTGAAAATTGGGTAGGTCAAATGTTTGTTAGTGGGATGAATTGTAAAGGACCTGCCTAGTATGGGCCAACAGGCCTGCTGCAGTGTTCCTCCTTTCTTATGTTCTTATGTTCTTATTCTGGGTGTCCCGTAGCTCGATTGCTAGCGCACTCAGTTCACACACTGAGGTCCGGGGGTCGATCCCCGGTACGGGTGAAGACATTAGGACGTGTTTCCTTAAGACATCTGCTGTCCATGTTCACCTATCAGTAAAATAGGTACCTGGGCGATAGTCAAGCCCGCAATGCTCTGCATAACAAGAGGTTTTCTATATAGTAGTGTCACTGATGTCAGCTAGGCCTGTATACATTGCACATGTACTTGTAGATATAAATAATAATAATTATTATTATTAGATGTGGGGCAAGAAATCTTGGACCCAAACAACAAGGGTAAAAGCTCTACGGGATGAAAGTCCTAATGGACAAAAACTCGATAGGACTTATCCTAATCAAATCAAACCAAACCTAACACCAACCATAACTGAGCCTAACCTGAGAGGCTTTTGTCAAACCACATTTGTGGAAAAAAATAATAATTTTCCTGTGACGTGTGGTAATTGACAGGAAAATAATGTTTACCTGGAGTTTACCTGGAGAGAGTTCCGGGGGTCAACGCCCCCGCGGCCCGGTCTGTGACCAGGCCTCCTGGTTTATGTAATAGTGTAGGTGTGTATCTTTAATGCGAATTTAAAAGGTGTTTTAAGGTGATGATAAATTAGACACATGTGCAACTCTTGGGTATCTTTATTGAGGAAACGTTTCGCCACACAGTGGCTTCATCAGTCCATACATAGGAGAAACTTGAAGAACAGGAGGAGAATGAGGTAATCAGTCCCTCAACCTTGAGGGACTGATTACCTCATTCTCCTCCTGTTCTTCAAGTTTCTCCTATGTATGGACTGATGAAGCCACTGTGTGGCGAAACGTTTCCTCAATAAAGATACCCAAGAGTTGCACATGTGTCTAATTTATCAACATGTCGGTTCTCTGAACCATTCATCTTCAAACGTGTTTTAAGGTGTTAAGTTATATGAGAACCTATATTTCTTATTTATTGTAATCTGTTAAGTAAAATGTAATCAGTGTAATTTAAAGGAAATTAATATTATTATAAGGAAAATATACTACACACGTGGAAATGTCACTGAATATAATTAAATATATGTGTATAATTGTTTTAAAGAGGCATCGAAAAATGGAAGAACGTAAACATTAACTGGAGAGAGTTCCGGGGGTCAATGTCCCCGCGGCCCGGTCTGTGACCAGGCCTTAAGGTGGATCAGGGCTATTAGTGTTCCCCGCACGCAACCTGACGTACGAATCACAGCTCGGCTGGTCAGGTACTGACTTTAGGTGCCTGCTTGAAGACAGCCAGGGGTCTATTGGTAATCCCTCTTATGTATGCTGGGAGGCAGTTGAACATTCTTGGGCCCCTGACACTTGCTGAATGGAGGGTGTATCGGCAAAAATTTGGGACCATGAAATCAATGAATATAACATGTATCTGGAAGGGTGCAGATACATTGTAAAACGGTCATAATACGGCTGATAATGAAGATAATACTGGACTCGGTGATGTTGACCACTGCATGTACTACAATATATATGTTCGTCTCCCAGTGTGGCCCGGTGGCCTGGTGGCTAAATTTCCCGCTTCACACACGGAGGGCCCGGGTTCGATTCCCGGTGGGTGGAAACATTTCGACACGTTTCTTTACACTTGTTGTCCTTTGTAGATGAATGGTTCAGAGAACCGACACATGTGCAACTCTTGGGTATCTTTATTGAGGAAACGTTTCGCCACACAGTGGCTTCATCAGTCCATACGTAGGAGAAACTTGAAGAACAGGAGGAGAATGAGGTAATCAGTCCCTCAACCTTGAGTCGATGTGTTCAGTCCATCAATCTTGAATAGAATACGGCATATCAGCGGAGAAGCAGCTTATAAACCAAATGGCAGGAGAGGTGCAGCAGTCATAGGTCGTGTCACATTTGTTCAATGTGGAAGTAGGTCGTGCCCAAGAATTAGGCAAGCGAAGAATTCCTAAGTATTAAGATCCCAAGAAGTTGCAGTGTCTGACAGATTTGTAGATGAATGGTTCAGAGAACCGACATGTTGATAAAATAGACACATGTGCAACTCTTGGGTATCTTTATTGAGGAAACGTTTCGCCACACAGTGGCTTCATCAGTCCATACGTAGGAGAAACTTGAAGAACAGGAGGAGAATGAGGTAATCAGTCCCTCAACCTTGAGTCGATGTGTTCAGTCCATCAATCTTGAATAGAATACGGCATATCAGCGGAGAAGCAGCTTATAAACCAAATGGCAGGAGAGGTGCAGCAGTCATAGGTCGTGTCACATTTGTTCGTGTGTCTATTTTATCAACATGTCGGTTCTCTGAACCATTCATCTACAAATCTGTCAGACACTGCAACTTCTTGGGATCTTAATACTTAGGAATTCTTCGCTTGCCTAATTCTTGGGCACGACCTACTTCCACATTGAACAAATGTGACACGACCTATGACTGCTGCACCTCTCCTGCCATTTGGTTTATAAGCTGCTTCTCCGCTGATATGCCGTATTCTATTCAAGATTGATGGACTGAACACATCGACTCAAGGTTGAGGGACTGATTACCTCATTCTCCTCCTGTTCTTCAAGTTTCTCCTACGTATGGACTGATGAAGCCACTGTGTGGCGAAACGTTTCCTCAATAAAGATACCCAAGAGTTGCACATGTGTCTATTTTATCAACTTGTTGTCCTGTTCACCTAGCAGCAAATAGGTACCTGGGTGTTAGTCGACTGGTGTGGGTCGCATCCTGGGGGACAAGATTAAGGACCCCAATGGAAATAAGTTAGATAATCCTCGATGACGCACTGACTTTCTTGGGTTATCCTGGGTGGCTAACCCTCCGGGGTTATTAGGTAAGACACATATGCAACAGTTAGGTATCTTTATTTCGAAGCGTTTCGCCTACACAGTAGGCTTCTTCAGTCGAGTACAGAAAAGTTGATAGAAGCAGAAGATACTTGAAGACGATGTAATCAGTCCATCACCCTTAAAGTTTTGAGGTGGTCAGTCCCTCAGTCTGGAGAAGAGCAGTTCCATAGTTTCATACTATGGAACAATGCTCTTCTCCAGACTGAGGGACTGACCACCTCAAAACTTTAAGGGTGATGGACTGATTACATCGTCTTCAAGTATCTTCTGCTTCTATCAACTTTTCTGTACTCGACTGAAGAAGCCTACTGTGTAGGCGAAACGTTTCGAAATAAAGATACCTAACTGTTGCATATGTGTCTTACCTAACAACCTGTCGGTATTTTATACCATTTTAAACCTCCGGGGTTAAAAATCCGAACGAAATCTTATCACAACAGGTAAGGTAGCTAGTTATTAGCCAATATTAGTTGCCTGCCTGTAGGGAGCATTAAGATATATCACCAGGACCATAATCTGGTAAGCAAGATGTATTCACCATTTAACTGGACCATTCTAATGTATAATTGTTAATACTCAAGAAATTACTTGAGTTAAACCACACAAATTTTTAGAATTGTTAAACAATCCACAACCTAAATTGCCAGTGTCACTGGCTTAAATTTTCCTAATATTTAGGAACCATATGTTCCTAATCTAAGGTCCCGAAGTGTGAGCTGGGGAAGTGAGACGGTGGGCATGTAAGGAGGGACAGTGTTGCGACCCATTATCACTAAGTCCCACATATCCCCGAGGCACATCAATATCAGTAAGTATAATCTGTTTTAGATGTGCCAGAGTTCTCCCCAGTTATGTGGGTGAAAGGTTAACTCAAGATTGTACTTGTAAAAATTCATCCATATAATTTCTCACAACATTCGTTTACGGAGTGTGTTAGCTGTACATAGATTACGTAGTTCGCTTTGCAGTCAAGTCAAAGATTGGACATTAAAATGGTATAAAATACCGACAGATTGTTAGGTAAGACACATATGCAACAGTTAGGTATCTTTATTTCGAAACGTTTCGCCTACACAGTAGGCTTCTTCAGTCGAGTACAGAAAAGTTGATAGAAGCAGAAGAGACTTGAAGACGATGTAATCAGTCCATCACCCTTAAAGTTTTGAGGTGGTCAGTCCCTCATGGGTGATGGACTGATTACATCGTCTTCAAGTCTCTTCTGCTTCTATCAACTTTTCTGTACTCGACTGAAGAAGCCTACTGTGTAGGCGAAACGTTTCGGAATAAAGTTGTCTAACTGTTGCATATGTGTCTTACCTAACAAGTCAAAGATTGTTCAAAAATCAAAACAAAAACAATAAGAAGTGTTCACACTCACCATTAGTAGCCATGACTGCCAACACCTCTCCACCTCGAGCCTCGAGGGAGATACCATCTAGAAGATGAGTTGGTCCTCCACTTCCACGAGTTTCGTACACCACACCACGCACCTGTAGGTGAGGACCCTTCACCTCTATTCCACCATCTTCTGGCCATGGGTTGTCACGGGGAAAAAGCTTGTCGTTGAGCATAGGCGGATCTCGGTAGGCTGTACCATCCGGGGGCTGTTTGAGGCCAGGGGAGTAATGTAGGTGAGTGTTATGGGCGTGAAGGCGGTGGGTGGTGGTACTAGGGTGGGTTGTGGTGCTAGGATGAGTAGTAGCGTGGGCGGTGGTGCTAGGATGAGTCATGGTGTGGGTGGTTGTACTAGGATGAGTGGTGGTGTGGGTGGTGGTGCTGATGTACGTGGGAGTAGCATTGTAGGTGTATGATGAGAGGTGAGAGGTAGGGGTGTGTGTGGAGGTAATGGGGTTCACTGAAGGTGGGTTGAGTGGGGGCGGGGAGTGAGAGGACTTTGGGTATTTGGCATGGAGAGGGTACTGCGAGGTGTGGTTAGGGACTGTGTACGAGAAGAGAGAGTAGCCGAAGGACTTGTGGGAAGGATTGGAAAGGCCCGTGGTGGACTTGTGAGAAGGGAGCAAGCTAGGGGAGAGCTTGTGTGTGGAGGTTAGTGCTCTGTAAGGAAGCTGATGTGAAGAGTTAG
The DNA here is from genome assembly GCF_038502225.1 of Cherax quadricarinatus. NCBI lineage: Eukaryota > Metazoa > Arthropoda > Malacostraca > Decapoda > Parastacidae > Cherax > Cherax quadricarinatus. Next base: position 228,516 of record NC_091359.1, on the reverse strand, counting down.
AAGCCTCCTGCGAGGCTACACCGCTGGGAAAGGGACGAGGAGGGAATTTATTTAGGCGAATGTACTCCATTTTAGCAAGGCAAAAATTGAGTTGTCAGTTATCAGAGGTTCTTTATTGTAGGAAGCCCTGCAAGGTGACCTGTCCAATACTGCGATCACTGTAATGTGTAGTGTCCAATACTACGATCACTGTAATGTGTAGCGTCCAATACTACGATCACTGTAATATGTAGTGTCCAATACTACGATCACTGTAATGTCTATATAGCGTTCAATATTGCGAGCACTAATATGTAGTGTGCAATACTGGGATCACTAACATGTGTACCATGTAGCCTCCACATTCATCACATACATTAATGGCGAGTTAATTAGCAGCATTAACCGTTACATATATAACTTTTATCAAAACCAACCCTTACTACATTTTCTGAAATATTTACGTGCATTACGAAAGGTCACTGACAGACAAGTAAACCATCCGCTACTATATTCAATGTAAACATCTCTGAACACCACAGTACATTGTCCCTCACGATTCACTGTAGACAAATTCACCGTCCACCACAGCTCACTGCAGAAAAATTCACCGTCCACCATAGTTCACTGTAGACATTACTCTGTAGACTGTAGACATTAACTGTCCACAACAGTTCATTGTAGACAAGTTCACCGTCCACCAAAGGAAGACTAAGAACAAATTCTTGAGATAATTAACCCTGGAGGGCTGACCACCCAGGATAGACAGCAGTGTGGTTTATTTTTGTTGCAGTCATTAAGCCGTCCTGGCTAAGATATGACCCCACAACAGTGGCTAACTCCTAGGAATCTATTTACGATACGGTTAGGTGAATATTTACAGCGGGTGTAAGGAGACTTTCCCCTCATCTCACTACTTCGGGGCCTTTCGGTTGTGAGGCAAACACTACAGGGTGTCCAGTATAGACGGGTCTGTGGTTCTCCAGCACAGAGACAACCGGAGAAGAACGCTCGCCATCAACGCGGGCCGCACACTGAACACTGCTGGGCTTGCTTCTCTCGTCTGGACTCTGGACCAAACTTCCCACCACTCCACACCACACATACTGCTCACTCGCTTAGTAAAACCAAAAACTTTCTCGCAATACTGCTCATTCTCCCTAGAACCTGTTCTTTTGTACATTATAGTTAATTAACGGTCACACATAAGACTGAGGACTAAGACAACCTCCAATGGTAGGTTAGGCATCATAATTTGTACAATTACAGTCTTCAAGAGGGTGCCCCGATGGTAAAGGGCTTTTGATTCGAGGATTTTCCTTTTGCTGGGATTAAACATGATAACCTCCTATTTCCCATCTTCCTCTGTGGGTTTCGTGTTTTTCTTTAATTATCAAGTCCGGCAGGCCGGACTTATATAAATAACCCGCACATAGCAGAGAGGAGCTTACGACGACGTTTCGCGAAACGTCGTCGTAAGCGCCTCTCTTCTATGTGCGGGTTATTTGTGTATTGTTCCAGTCACGGTATTCTGCCTTTTTTGTTATTTAGGCCGGACTTGATTCCTAGAGATGGGAAGCACAGTGCCGGCACTCTGAAGGAGGGGTGTTAATGTTGCAGTTTTATAACTGTAGTGTAAGCATGCCTCTGGCAAGACAGTGATGGAGTGACTGATGATAAGTTTTTCTTTTCTCGGGCCACCCTGCCTTGGTGGGAAACTGCCGATGTGTTAATAATAAAAAAATAAATTAGTACATACTGCAAAATTTCTATAAGCATAAGTATTAGTGGTGAAGTGTAACCCGAGTGTTCTATGCACACCTGACTAGTACTTGATCTGTTCAAGCTGCTTTAGGGTAGAAATATAAACATAGGTACTTCACATTTAGTAAATGCATATCTTAATGCTTATTCCTAACAATCTTGCTAATATTAGATGAAGGGATCTTACTAGCCTTCATTAATCTTACCAATAAAACATTGTTCTAATTGTTTTCGTCCATAAGACAGGGCAATTACTAAATGATCCATACTTTTTAAATTATTATTACACGTGTGCTTAAAAATATCAACATAGCACTCTACCTCACGATTGTCAGTATTCATACACACACACAGTGAAGAGGCGGGGCCAGGAGCTAGGACTCGATCCCTGCAACCTCAACTAGGTGAGGACACACACACACACACACATAATCGACAAGTGCCTTTGACAATCTGTAATTATTACAGCGAACCAAGTAATGACATTATCATTTCAAAGAAATGGAGATAATTAATATTTAACCTTCCTGTGTTATATAATACCCAATTTGCAATAAGTTTTTCCTTATATGTTGACCATAGTCAATATAACTTTAAAAATAAAAAATATTTTAAAAGTATAGGTATTCGGCACGACATATATGTATGTCGTGCCGAACAGGTAAAACTTGCGATTTTGGCTTAAATAGCAACGCTCTTCTTGCCGAATAAGGCAAGCGAAAATTTGTGTATGCAATAATTTAGCAAAAATCATCCTGAACCTAACGAAAAAAAAATTTTCATTGTTTTTATTATTAAATTATTGTAAACTTATCTAGAATATATTTAGTTGGGCTGGGCTAAATTAAATTGTGCTTGTTATAAAAAGGTTAGGTAAGTTTTCTAAGGTTCTTTTGGTACAAAATTATTAATTTTTACATTAACATAAATGAAAAAAATCATTAAACGTATAAAAGAAAATTTTTGAAAGGATTTAATTTTACACGAGTTCTTGCTAACTGACCAGTTTTACTTATTCGGCATGACATACCTTTATATATATATATATATATATATATATATATATATATATATATATATATATATATATACAGGAAAGAGTAAGGTTATGAGGATAACAAAAAGATTAGGTGATGAAAGATTGGATATCAGATTGGAGGGAGAGAGTATGGAGGAGGTGAATGTATTCAGATATTTGGGAGTGGACATGTCAGCGGATGGGTCTATGAAAGATGAGGTGAATCATAGAATTGATGAGGGGAAAAGGGTGAGTGGTGCACTTAGGAGTCTGTGGAGACAAAGAACTTTGTTCTTGGAGGCAAAGAGGGGAATGTATGAGAGTATAGTTTTACCAACGCTCTTATATGGGTGTGAAGCATGGGTGATGAATGTTGCAGCGAGGAGAAGGCTGGAGGCAGTGGAGATGTCATGTCTGAGAGCAATGTGTGGTGTGAATATAATGCAGAGAATTCGTAGTTTGGAAGTTAGGAGGAGGTGCGGGATTACCAAAACTGTTGTCCAGAGGGCGGAGGAAGGGTTGTTGAGGTGGTTCGGACATGTGGAGAGAATGGAGCGAAACAGAATAATTTCAAGAGTGTATCAGTCTGTAGTGGAAGGAAGGCGGGGTAGGGGTCGGCCTAGGAAAGGTTGGAGGGAGGGGGTAAAGGAGGTTTTGTGTGCGAGGGGCTTGGACTTCCAGCAGACATGCGTGAGCGTGTTTGATAGGAGTGAATGGAGACAAATGGTTTTTAATACTTGACGTGCTGTTGGAGTGTGAGCAAAGTAACATTTATGAAGGGGTTCAGGGAAACCGGCAGGCCGGACTTGAGTCCTGGAGATGGGAAGTACAGTGCCTGCACTCTGAAGGCAAGACAGTGATGGAGTGAATGATGGTGAAAGTTTTTCTTTTTCGGGCCACCCTGCCTTGGTGGGAATCGGCCAGTGTGATAAAAAAATTATATATATATATATATATATATATATATATATATATATATATATATATATATATATATATATATATATATATATATATATATATATATATAAATTATTGCCGATTACCTCCTAGACGCTGTATGGATCCATGTTTAGCATTTTCCCACGAATATAATTATAAGCAACACCTCGCTTATCAGTCAAGACTTTGTACTGTACTAGGCTGGTGAGGTACCTGGTTAAATATGGCGCCGTGTTGCCTAGAGCGTCTGGAGACGAGGGATATGTGGGAACCTTCCAGTTTGTTGAAGCCTCGCCCGCCACCATCACGCTCACGGTAGTATACGTCTGAAGCCAGCAAGTTGGCCTCACTGGAGCTCTGCTGGACACAACCTTTTTAGTGCTACCTGCTGTGTGGTCAGCAGGTTGGCCTCACATGAGCACTACTGACACAACCTACCTAGTATTTATTACCTTAACGTAGGTCTTAAACCAAATAAGCTATCGACTATCAAACTAATGGAAATACTTCAGTATTTGGAGAAATTTATCCGGAAACCCAAATATGCTACATATTCTTGTAGACAAGTGGTTTTCATGAATTATTACTCCATACGAAATGATGACTGATAGATAGACAGATAGATAGATAGACAGATAGATAGATAGATAGATATAGATAGATAGATAGATAGATAGATAGATAGAGAGAGAGAGAGAGAGAGAGAGAGAGAGAGAGAGAGAGAGAGAGAGAGAGAGAGAGAGATTTATCTCGGGTTATACACTCTCCCCAAGAAACATACTTAAGCCTTGCTATTTTTGGTACTAATAAATCCAGACTCAAATGTTGACTGTGAATGATAAATATGAGTGTTCCTAGTGTTTTGTTACCCGTGAGTCTGGTAACCACCAGTCACGAGTAATGGCTGTGAGGCGTCCCTCACCTTGGTCTTCGAGTCCCTGGGTGAGGTTAGTGGGTTCCAGTCTCTGGCTGCCACCAAGTCCGGGTTACTTTTGCTTCTTGTGTACCTGTCTCCCAGTCCTATAGGTGACGCCTCTTCCTCTCTTCTCCTTACTCCTGCTGTTGTTGCTGCTGCTGCAGCTCCACCATCATCGCTGGAGTCATAGCCGCTGCTGCCGTCTCTCCCAGCCAGAGTTGGAGGAAACACACGAGGTAGTCCGAACTTGAGGTAGGTAAACATATTCGAGCCCAGTTCACTTTTGGGACCATACCTGCAACACAAGAAATTTTGCATATAACCAACTTGTTTAGAATTATTGTTCAGAACACAGCAGTAGGCCTGCTGCAGTGTTTTTCGATTATGTTCTTATTTTTAATATGCATGCCCATTTTCGGGTCCACAAAGACCAATCCTCACACAGCTTTCTGTCCACTGTGTGTGTGTGTACACACACACAAAGAATATCTTAATCAGAATACTTCCCAAAGCATCTTACTGCGGCTGTAATCTTAAGAATATTCGAGTATATGAGTTAATAGTTATAATATTTTGCAAACCTTCCGCCACTTAACTGGCTGGTACAATGTACAGTTATTGAGTATGTGTGGGGGAGGGGGTGTGCGCGGTGATTGGTCCATGTCCTGTGGGAAGCTCACAGTTCTCAGCGCTAATGTTTGGTCCATGTTAGCGGATGTTAAACCGTCCTCCCCTCCATTAGAACCCCCACCCTTTCTCCCCTCCCTCATTCCAGCCCTCATAACTACTACTATAATTTGCACCTTTCTTTATCTTCGAATTAAATTTGATTACATCCCTTTTTCCAAGTTAAGTATGTTCCTTGCAGCTTTATCACGCCATGAATAATAATAATAATAATAATAATAATTATAAATTAATTATAAAAATAATAACATGCTTACTTGCCACAATGTTTGGGTAAGGGAATCTGTTACATATTTGTCAGTGTCAGCCACATACAACCACCAATGACAGCTACATACAACCGACATGTCATAGTGACAGGCACATACAATCATCAATATGTCACAAGACTCATCAAACTGTCATATAGAAAACATCGGAGGACATGTGAATACTGAGCCACAAAGATGGGAAAGCTTTGAAATATCTCTGCTGCTTAGATAGTGAACAGTGAACTTTACAACCTGCTACAACCCCCCTAGTGCCCCCAACACACACACACACACACACACACACCTGAAAATCGACCCCTGCAACCACATATATGTGAGAGAACACACTCATGGTACAGACTGACTGACGGAAGTTGCCAGTGTTCGGCTCAACTAAAGGACCCGGATTCAGTCCCAGTAGAGGCGAGACGTAGTGAAAGAATTCCTGTTACCTGTTGCCCGTGTTCAACTTAAGTAAATAGATATCTAGAAGGTAGTGGGCTGCCGTGGGTGGCATCGCAGGGTAAAGGCCCTTAATACTTCGTGGGAAATAAAACACTAGTACTCAGGGGGTAATAATCCCAATGAAATAGTTAGGGTCTTTGAGGACAGCATGATATACATACATTGTGAAACACACACACACTGCGGGAACCAAATGACTGCTCATCTTTACAGAAAAATATAAACAACGGGAGGTGAATTAGTAAATCTTAACCCCTTCAATGTCTCGTGATGTTTGGTAAAAAACTCTTCATGCAGGTTAACCTCCACTTACTCGTATCTAATCTCATTATGTATTAATTTCCAGTCATGGCTAATTATTAGGGATGAAATGAGAGTTGACTTCCTAATAAACTTGAATATCGCAGCTCAGTTGGTAGCGTTCTCAGCTCATACAGTGAGGGATCGGGGATCGCTTCCCGGTCGGGATGAAACGTTGGGCATGTTTCCTTACACCTGCTGCTCTTGTTCACCTACCAGTAAGTAGGTATCTGAACGTTAGTCACCTTACACCTGCTGCTCCTGTTCGCATAGCAGTAAGTAGGTACCTGAACGTTAGTCACCTTACACCTGCTGCTCCTGTTCGCATAGCAGTAAGAAAGTTGTGTTAGCTGACTTATGGGTGGCATCCTTGGGGAGAAGCTTAAAAGTCCACCCCTCCGGGGTTAAAAATCCGAACAAAATTTTATACCTTAACGTCCATCTTCCTTCCTATGCTTGATATTCATCAAGACTAAGGGAATGAACACCTAGGTTGAGGAACCGAACACCTCATGTTCTATTGTCTCCAGTTTCAATACCTTTAAATAACCTCTGCAATGAATTGCTAAAGGTTTTGGTTGGTGAAAATCGTTCAGAATAAAGATACCCAGCTGTAGCACAGGTCTCATATTCATTCACCTGGGAGTTAGTCGACTGTGGCGGGTCGCATCCTGAGGCAGGACCTAAAAAGAATCCAAATGAAAATAAGCCACAGTGAATGGGGCTATTGAGTTATCCTCTATTACTAACCCATGGGGTTAGTTTATCTGGAGTTTACCTGGAGAGAGTTCCCCGCGGCCCGGTCTGTGACCAGGCCTCCTGGTGGATCAGAGCCTGATCAACCAGGCTGTTGCTGCTGGCTGCACGCAAACCAACGTACGAGCCACAGCCCGGCTGGTCAGGAACCGACTTTAGGTGCTTGTCCAGTGCCAGCTTGAAGACTGCCAGGGGTCTGTTGGTAATCCCCCTTATGTATGCTGGGAGGCAGTTGAACAGTCTCGGGCCCCTGACACTTATTGTATGGTCTCTTAACGTGCTAGTGACACCCCTGCTTTTCATTGGGGGGATGTTGCATCGTCTGCCAAGTCTTTTGCTTTCGTAGTGAGTGATTTTCGTGTGCAAGTTCGGTACTAGTCCCTCTAGGATTTTCCAGGTGTATATAATCATGTATCTCTCCCGCCTGCGTTCCAGGGAATACAGTTTTAGGAACCTCAAGCGCTCCCAGTAATTGAGGTGTTTTATCTCCGTTATGCGCGCCGTGAAGGTTCTCTGTACATTTTCTAGGTCAGCAATTTCACCTGCCTTGAAAGGCGCTGTTAGTGTGCAGCAATATTCCAGCCTAGATAGAACAAGTGACCTGAAGAGTGTCATCATAGGCTTGGCCTCCCTAGTTTTGAAGGTTCTCATTAACCATCCTGTCATTTTTCTAGCAGATGCGATTGATACAATGTTATGGTCCTTGAAGGTGAGATCCTCCGACATGATCACTCCCAGGTCTTTGACGTTGGTGTTTCGCTCTATTTTGTGGCCAGAATTTGTTTTGTACTCTGATGAAGATTTAATTTCCTCGTGTTTACCATATCTGAGTAATTGAAATTTCTCATCGTTGAACTTCATATTGTTTTCTGCAGCCCACTGAAAGATTCGGTTGATGTCCGCCTGGAGCCTTGCAGTGTCTGCAATGGAAGACACTGTCATGCAGATTCGGGTGTCATCTGCAAAGGAAGACACGGTGCTGTGGCTGACATCCTTGTCTATGTCGGATATGAGGATGAACAAGATGGGAGCGAGTACTGTGCCTTGTGTAACAGAGCTTTTCACCGTAGCTGCCTCGGACTTTACTCTGTTGACGACTACTCTCTGTGTTCTGTTAGTGAGGAAATTATAGATCCATCGACCGACTTTTCCTGTTATTCCTTTAGCACGCATTTTGTGCGCTATTACGCCATGGTCACACTTGTCGAAGGCTTTTGCAGTCTGCATATATTACATCTGCATTCTTTTTGTCTTCTAGTGCATTTAGGACCTTGTCGTAGTGATCCAATAGTTGAGACAGACAGGAGCGACCTGTTCTAAACCCATGTTGCCCTGGGTTGTCTAACTGATGGGTTTCTAGATGGGTGGTGATCTTGCTTCTTAGGACCCTTTCAAAGATTTTTATGATATGGGATGTTAGTGCTATCGGTCTGTAGTTCTTTGCTGTTGCTTTACTGCCCCCTTTGTGGAGTGGGGCTATGTCTGTTGTTTTTAGTAACTGTGGGACGACCCCCGTGTCCATGCTCCCTCTCCATAGGATGGAAAGGCTCGTGATAGGGGCTTCTTGCAGTTCTTGATGAACACGGAGTTCCATGAGTCTGGCCCTGGGGCAGAGTGCATGGGCATGTCATTTATCGCCTGTTCGAAATCATTTGGCGTCAGGATAACATCGGATACCTAGAGTTTACCTGGAGAGAGTTCCGGGGGTCAACGCCCCCGCGGCCCGGTCTGTGACCAGGCCTCCTTAGGTCAGTGTCCCAGGATGCGACCCACACCAGTCGACTAACACTCAAGTACCCATTTTACTGATGGGGAACATAGACAACAGGTGGAAAGAAACACGTCCAATGTTTCTACTCTGGCTGGGAATCGAACCCAGGCCCTCGCCGTGTGAAGCGAGAGCGTTAACCACCAGGCCAGGCTTGTGTTAACCAAATTTTGTGGCTCTCTCATAAAAAAATCATTTTGATCTTCGACTCTCAGTCTGGTTAGCGGCTTGCTAAAAACTGAGTCATATTGGGACTTGAGTAGCTCACTCATTTCCTTGCTGTCATCTGTGCAGGACCCATCTTGTTTAAGTAGGGGCCCAATACTGGACGTTGTTCTCGACTTTGATTTGGCATAGGAGAAGAAATACTTTGGGTTTCTTTCGATTTCATTTATGGCTTTTAGTTCTTCCCGCGATTCCTGACTCCTATAAGATTCCTTTAGCTTAAGTTCGATGCTTGCTATTTCTCTGACCAGTGTCTCCCTACGCATTTCAGATATATTGACCTCTTTTAGCCGCTCTGTTATTCTTTTCCAGATCATCATTGTTAGTGAAGATGAGGTCTAGTGTATTCTCCAGTCTAGTAGGCTGCAGAGATTTAAAAGCTCGTGTGAGTGTGAGTTTTCATCAGAGCTGTCTCCTGGTGTTATTACTGCAACAATATTATTTGCTATATTCCTCCATTTTAGGTGCCTTAAGTTGAAATCCCCCAGGAGCAAGATGTTGGGTGCAGGAGCTGGAAGATTTTCCAGACAGTGGTCAATTTTTAACAGCTGTTCCTGGAATTGCTGGGATGTTGCACCCGGAGGCTTGTAGACTACCACAATGACTAGGTTTTGGTTCTCGACCTTTACTGCTAAAACTTCCACTACATAGTAGGTTAGGTTAGGTAAGGTTCGTCAGGAAACAGGACAAAACTACATAGTAATGTCACTGTGGAAATAAGTCACTGTCTGACTTTCTTGGGTTATCCTAGGTTCTCTACACATATGCTGCTATGTATAATAATCTATGTAACTGTATTTGTGTATACCTGAATAAACTTACTAATCCGAATTAAATCTTCTAACTTTCACTTGACTACAACTCTAAGGGAACCAAATGTCACTTTTAAAACCACTCGAGATTTACAAAAAACGAGTATTAGCAAATAGTAAACTGAAGAAAATCTAAAACTTAACCTGGACTGTTTTTAGTGTCGCCACTCTTGGAATTTATGGGTAAGAACTGATATAAAATACCGTCAGATGTGAAATACGAGATATGCTCAGTATTAGCATGTTTTAATGAGGAAAATTTTAGCCAATAATGACTTCTTCACTGATATTATTCTAATTATTATTATTATTATTATTATTATTATTATTATTACTACTACTACTACTACTACTACTAGAGAGATAACCAATGGCAGTTTAATAATAAATAGTGGTAGAGGTAAGTTTATTTAGGTACAGCTATACATAAATAAGGTGCAAAGAGGCAAATTTTGCCTCGATAAATTTCATAAGATGACTGTAATAAAGCCATATGAAACTGAACGAGGAAAAACTCATTATCAGGGAAGAAGAACTAACCAGACGATGTTTAGGCTTTGATTACAACCAACACTGCTGCCCACAACTATATTATTTTGTAAATCTTTGCCAAATTAGTTCATAACCAGGATATCGCGGTCACCTAGAAGTTGGAGCTTTTGGGTACTACAAAAAGCCTAACCCTACCTCACAGCAGTACTTGTCCACTACCATCTGCCTGACAGTTATACTGGTTCCATTGCCACCTGCTCACAGTTGTACTGGTCCCACTACTGTTTGCCTCACAGTTGTACTGGTCCCACGACCGTCTGCCTCACAGTTGTACTGATCCCACTACCGTCTGCCTCACAGTTGTACTGGTTCCACTACTATCTTCCTCACAGTTGTACTGACCTCGCCTCTCTGCACCTCACTTCTTCCACTATTATCCAGTATTATCTTTCTAGGACTGAAGCCATTAGCTGTAAAACATTTCCTCATTAAAATATTTTAATACTACGCGTGCTGCCGTATCTGTAACCGACTGCTGAAGCCTGCAGTACTGACGAAACTTTTTTTTTTATATCTATTTCTACAAGTACATGTACAAGGTTTACAGGCCTAGCTGACATCAATGATATACTATATAAAAAGCCCCTTGTTATTCAGAGCATTTCGGTCAAATTAGGCGAGTTTTGTCCCAGAATGCGACCCACACCAGTCGAATAACACTCAGGTACCCATTTTACTGATGGGTGAACAGGGACAACAGGTAAGGAAACACGTTCAATGTTCCCACCCTTGCCGGGAATCGAAGCCGAACCCTCAGCGTGTGAAGCAAGAGCTTTGCCTACTAGGCCAAGAGCCTAGTCTAACTCTTCAGTGCTAGGTTTGTTGAGGATCGTGGTAACTAAGTTGCGACTGTGGAAAGTCGAGGACTGACTGAGCCGCTGCGGACCGCAAACTAGTTTGGTTCTGTTGAAGAAAAGGGACTGACCTGGGGTTGTTGAGGATGGTGTGGACCGTAGACTCTCGTAGCTGGAAGTTACCATAGGGCAATGTGGTTTTTTCCTGGGAGCCCAGCGCTGAGTCTGTGAAATCAGAGTTGAGGTTCTGGCGGTAAATGGACCAAGCATGAAGATCCAGCTTGGCAGAGGCTGACGTGGGTCCCCCTGTGGTAGAGGGAGCAAATTGTCCAAGTGAGATGACCTATGAGGATAACAACCAGGGAGGGAGGGAGCTGTCCAAGTTAAACACCATGACAACCTGAGAGGGAGGGAGACAGCCAGGAACGGAGGAAGGATGGAGGCAAATGAGACAGAGCCAGCAGGGAGGCAGGAACAGTCTGTATTAATATTGGTAGAATTACCGACAATATGTTAAGTAATAGGACACAAATGCAACTAATGTGACATTTTATTGTGGCAACGTTTCGCTCTCCAGGAGCTTTATCAAGCCGTTATTGTTTGTAACGGCTTGATAAAGCTCCTGGAGAACGAAACGTTGCTACAATAAGATGTCACATTAGTTGCATTTGTGTCCTTTTACTTAACAAGGAACAGTCTGGAAGTCAGATAACGAGAAAGCCAGAAATGGAGAGAGGCAGCAAGGAAGTGATATGGAAATCCATGGGGGGGGGGGGTGATAAAGCAAATTAAGAAATAAACAATGGAGGAGGGAAAAATCACACCATCAAAATGAAGGAGTCACTCAAGGGAAGATCATGAGACTGATAGGAAAGGGAGAGCATTTACTAAGGGAGAGGAAAGATCACTCAGTCCAGGGGAGAGAAAGACGAAAACTTTGGACAACTATATGAAATGAGAGAGTGAGAAGAACAAAGACTGTAATAAAGTAGGGAGAAAACTAAATCAATTTAAGAGGTGTGCGCGGAAACATTAAAAAATTCCTACTGCAACAAAATACATTAAAGTTCTGCCCATTCTAACTACTATCTATGGTCATTCTAGTTACAATCTCTGCCCATTCAAACTACAATCTCTGTCCATGCTAACTACAATCTGTGGACAAATATGTGGGTTTTGAGTGAATGGATTTGAGAAGGACCTGCCTAGTATGGGCCAGTAGATCTGGTGCAATGTTATGTTGTTATGAGGTGTAAATATGATGATATGTAAGTTGATAAGTAAAACACTTATGCAACAGTTAGGCATCTTTATTCCAGATTATGGAGCAGAACTCTTCTCCAGGCTGAGGGGGCTGACACCTCAAAAATACTCTTTCGAGAGTGAGGGATTGATTATATCGTCTCTATATCTCCATTGCATTTGACTGAAGCAGCCTACTGCGAAGGTGAAACGTTGCAGAATATACTTAAGTGCAGCATACATCTTATCAACTTATGAGAAAGACTTGCCTAGTTTGGGCCAGTAGGTCTGCTGCGACGTTCTTCAGCTCTTGTTTTCTGTTATTCTCTTACGTTATTCCAACTAGAAGTTTTGATCATTCCAGTAACAGTTCTAAGAACTTTAATTACAAACTTTGATCATTCTGACTAGCTCTGGCCATTCTAACTGTAAGCCTTGGTTATTTTAATTGTAAGCTTTAGGTATTCTAACTATATGCCCTAGTTATTTTAACTAGAAACAGTGGTCATTCTACATTCAAGTATTAAGCTTTATAACTACGAAAATTGTGTGACACTGTAAAATGTGTGACTTCCTACTTGTATCTACAAAACCAGAGCTATGCTTGTGTCCCGTTTTTAGTGAATAATTTAGATTATATATATATATATATATATATATATATATATATATATATATATATATATATATATATATATATATATATATATATATATATATATATATATATATTCAATTTGCAATACGACTACCTTTACTCTATCAGTCTGTGACACCTTCAAGGAGGGTTTCTTGCTAAGTACAAGAATAGTAACGCACCAATTTTCCCCATTATCTGTAATTACGACTGTGATAAATTCAGATTAGCAATGTTTTATCAGTAGGTAGTGCCAGTACCTGGCTAGAGCTTGCCATATATGATTTTTGGTAAATATTTTTTCTGTTGTTTATTGGGCTATCTTATTGAAACTTGGGCAATGTGTGATGGATAGTTGCTTCTTAACGTACACCAAAAATGAAAGAAATCGGACGATAAATAACGGAGTTCACTGCTCAGCCATTAGAAGCCCCTTAAAACTCTTAGGATACGTGCAATGTTAGTCTTCTCTATTGTTCAAGGTTTTTTCAGTGTTATTCAAGGATTTTACATTTGGTTTACTATTACTCTGTGCATTCTATGATATAATTAACTATTTTTTGTGCTTAAAAATCTTAAAACAATAGTATTTACATACAGCTCGTAGGGGTCTGGAACAGATTAATCGTATTTGCATACAATCCAATGGGGAATTTAGGTTCGGGTCATGACCAGAGTTTTGGAACGAATTATGGTAGTGACCAGAAGTTCCACTGCAGTTTTCCTAAGTCTTCCTTGGATAATTCTGGAGGCGCCATCCTAGTATACACCAGAGAGGGTAAGAAGTGTCCAGGGAACAGCAGCACTACCTCTTGCGGCAGCACTGACTGATTCATGGTTGCTATGCAGTTTATTTTGGTTTATTCTAGGAGTTACACCCCATTATTTACCTCATTACGAATGAGACATTATTCTTTTAGATTCCCAACGAAGATTCCCAGCCAGGGTAGAAACATTGGACGTGTTTCTTTACACCTGTTGTCTATATTCACCCATCAGTAAATGGGTACCTGGGTGTTAGTCGACTGATGTGGGTCGCATCCTGGGACACTGACCTAATTTGCCCGAAATGCTCAGCATAACAAGGAGCTTTCTATATAGTATATAGTAGTGTGACAATGATGTCAGCTACATAGGCCTGTATACCATGTACACGTATTTGTAGTAAATAATTATTATGCCTTCTACTGACCCTGCATGGACACGGACTCTCCTCAGAATCCAGAAACACTTTCCAGCAATTGTTTGTTGCTTGAACCTAATGCCGGCCTTCTACTTAGCCAGACTACCACCTTACCTTGCCACTGAAACTAGCATCTACATGATACAGCAACAACGATTTACAGATTGTACGCCAAATGACACAGTGGCTTGTGGTCATCTGCCAAGAGACAATGACAGACTAGTGACGATGTTGACACAGTACGAATACCCAGTTCACATGCAAAAAATATCACGACTTGGAAACGTCTCCTACTAAAGGAAATCTTCCAAAAACGGAATTAGGTAAAATCTACTTTACAACAACCAACAAACCTCAAAACATACCTAAGTGACCACAAACCTGCACTATAATTCATGACCAATATCAGTTAAGACATCTCCTACCATCTAAAAAGTAGTAGATGTTGTGACATTAAGAAACACTTTGACTACGTAAGGCACTCAGCATTCATAGCCATAAAATAATTAAAAATGAATAATTAATTATATATATATATATATATATATAGATATATAGATATATATATATATAGATATATATATATATATATATATATATATGTCGTGCCGAATATGTAAAACTGGTCAATTAGCAAGAACTCATTTAAAATTAAGTCCTTTCTAAAATTTTCTCTTGTACGTTTAAAGATATATTTTTTTCATTAATGTTAATGTAAATTTTTTTAATTTTGCACCAAAAGAATCTTAGAAAACTTACCTAACCTTATCATAACAAGAACAATTTATTTTAGCCTAACCTAACTAAATATATTTTAGATTTGTTTACAATAATTTAATACTAAGCAAACACAGTGAAATATATTTTTTTCATTAGGTTCAGAATGATTTTGGCGAAATTATTGCATACACAAATTTTCACTTGTCCTATATGGCAATATGAGCGTTGCTATTTAAGCCAAGATCGCAAGTTCTGCCTATTCGGCACGACATATATATATATATATATATATATATAAGATTTATATATATATATATATATATATATCTTTATATATATATATATATATAAGATTTATATATATATATATATATATATATATCTTATATATATATATATATATATATATATATATATATATATATATATATATATATATATATATATATATATATCTTATATATATATATATATAAATATATATATATATCTTATATATATATATATCTTATATATATATATATATTATATATATATATATCTTATATATATATATATATCTTATATATATATATATATCTTATATATATATATATATATATATATATATATATATATATAAATATATATATATATATTACCTGGAGAGAGTTTCGGGGGGTCAACGCCCCCGCGGCCCGGTCTGTGACCAGGCCTCCTGGTGGATCAGCGCCTGATCAACCAGGCTGTTGCTGCTGGCTGCACGCAAGCCAACGTACGAGCCACAGCCCGGCTTATCAGGAACTGACTTTAGGTGCTTGTCCAGTGCCAGCTTGAAGACTGCCAGGGGTCTGTTGGTAATCCCCCTTATGTGTGCTGGGAGGCAGTTGAACAGTCTCGGGCCCCTGACACTTATTGTATGGTCTCTTAACGTGCTAGTGACACCCCTGCTTTTCATTGGGGGGATGGTGCATCGTCTGCCAAGTCTTTTGCTTTCGTAGTGAGTGATTTTCGTGTGCAAGTTCG
>NC_091359.1:102500-202500 GCF_038502225.1 Cherax quadricarinatus | reverse complement strand
CTCACTTCAAGACTTCATTCCCACACCCCTATCCCTTCAAATTTAAACTTTTCCAATGACTGCCTTACACTGTGACATCCTATATCCATAAAGGTCGCACAAGTACACGCATCTGTGACCCATTCTATATTCATAAAGGTTTCACAAGTACATGCATCTCTACAAGATTACACTATTATTATCGGATGCAACAATTCAGCTTTGCCCTCTCACTCTTCCATCCCAAGAGACAATTATTTCCCTGGCGAGTTCCAGTATCTTTACTCCTCCTTCACATTTATTTTCTTGTCATTTTGTGCATGACACTACATATTCATTTACTACAAGACACATTTGAGACGAAAGAGATGGCTGAAGGTGTTACCATTTTTGTCCAAGACACTTGGCCTGTTTGTGTGTGTGTAGTCACCTAGTTGTGGGTGCAGGGGTCGATTCACAGCTCCTGGCCCCGCCTCTTCACTGGTCGCTACTGGGTAACTCTCCCTGCTCCATGAGTTTTATCATAGCTCTTCTTAAAGCTATAAATGGATCCTGTCTCCACTATATCACTTTCCAGACTATTCCACTTCCTGACAACTCTGTGACTGAAGAAATATTTTCTAACATTCCTGTGAATCATCTGAGTCTTCAACTTTCCAACTGTGACCCCTTGTTGGTGTGTCCCATCTCTGGAACATCCTGTCTTTGTCCACCTTGTCAATTCCTCCCAGTATTTTATAAGTCGTTATCATATCCCTCCTATCTCTCCAGTCCTCCAGTGTCGTCAGGTCGATTTCCCTTAACCTCTCCTCGTAGGACATGCCCCTTATTAAACTCCAGGACTATCTCGTTGCAAACCTATGCACTTAATTTCCTTGCGTGCTTGGCTGGTGAGGGTTCCAAACTGGTGCTGCATACTCCAATATGGACCTGACGTACACGGTGTACAGGGTCCTGAACGATTCATACTGAGATGTCGGAATGCTATTCTTAGGTTTGCTAGGTGCCCATATGCTGCAGCAGTTATTTGGTTCATGTGCGCCTCAGGAGATGTGCTCGGTGTTATACTCACCTCAAGATCTTTTTCCTCGAGTGAGGTCTGTAGTCTCTGGTTCCCTTAGACTGTACTTCTGTACTTCATCTACGGTTTTCTTTGCCCTTCCCCAATCTTCATGACTTTGCACTTGGTGGGGTTGAAATCCAGAAGCCAGTTTCTGGACCAGGCCTGCAGCCTGTCCAGATCCCTTTGTAGTCCTGCCTGGTTCCCCTCCGACTGAATTCTTCTCATTAACTTCACATCATCTGCAAACAGGGACACTTGTGAGTCTATTCCTTCCGTCATGTCGTTCACATATACCAGAAACTGCACCGGTCCTAGGACTAACCCCTGTGGAACCCCGCTCGTCACAGGCGCCCACTCTGACACCTCGTCTCATGCCATGATTCACTGATGTCTTCCCGACAGGTATTCCCTGATCCACTGCAGTGCCTTCCCTGTTATACCTGCCTGGTCCTCCAGCTTGTGTGGAACTGTGTCCAAAGTCTACTTATAGTCCAAGAAAACACAATCTACTCACCCCTCTTTCTCTCGTCTTACTAATGTCACCCTGTCATAGAACTCCAGTAGGTTTGTGAAACGGGATTTCCCATCCCTGAAACCGTGCTGGTTGTCGTTGATAAGCTCATTCCTTTCTAGGTGCTCCACTACTCTTCTCCTGATAATCTTCTCCATGATTTTGCATACTATATATGTCAGCAACACTGGTCTGCAGTTTAATGTTTCGTGTCTGTCTCCTTTTTTAAAATTTGGGACTACATTTGCTGTCTTCCATACCTCAGTTAGTCGCCCTGTTTTGACAGATGTGTTGAAGATTGTTGTTAGTGGTACACAGAGCACCTCTGCTCCCTCTCTCAGGATCCATGGAGAGATGTTACCCGGCCCCATCGCCTTAGGAGCTTCTTCACCTCCTCCTCGGTTGTATGTACTGTGTCCAACACTTGATGGGGTACACCACCTCTCTTTTCTGGAGTCCCTTCTGTCTATGTGAATACTTCTTTGAATCTCATGTTGAGCTCATCACATACTTCTCGGTTGTTTCTTGTGAGCTCCTCTCCTTCCTTCCACAGCCTGATTACCTGGTCCTTGACTGTTGTTTTCCTCCTGATGTGGCTGTGCAACAGCTTCGGGTCAGATTTGGCTTTCGCTGCTATGTCATTTTCGTATTGTCGTTGGGCCTCGGCTCTACGAATGCTCACCTTATTCTCTTGTGTGTGTGTGTGTGTGTGTGTGTGTGTGTGTGTACTCACCTATTTGTGGTTGCAGGGGTCGAGTCCTAGCTCCTGGCCCCGTGTGTGTGTGTGTGTGTGTCTCACCTGGTGGTCGTGGTGGTGGCACAAGACGTGGTTCAGAGATGGTTGAAGGCGGGATGGAGTACCTTCTTTCCATCGTGTTTAGCTCCCATAGTTCACTCATCCTATTGGTAAGAAAAATACATCAATTAGTTTCAAGATGCAAAATTTTTATTTCAAAGTCTGTTATAAAATTTTATGGAAGAAATATATTTTTTCGTTAGGTTCGGAATGATTTTTTGCGAAATTATTACATACACAAATTTTAGCTTGCCTTATTCGGCAAGCTTGTACTGAAGATCAACTTCACATTGGTGAAATTTTAAGAGAAGAGACCAAGAGCTAGATATCACTTAGTAGATAACACGAGGGTCATAAAAATTTATTCCAGCCAGAAATAAGCATATTTCCAGAGCGACAAATTGTAACTAATCCCTGCATATTACCACCTGGAGTATACCTGGAGGGGGTTTCGGGGGTCAACGCCCCTGCGGCCCGGTCCGTGACCAGGCCTCGTGGCGGATCAGGATCTGACCGACCAGGCTATTACTGCTGGCCGCACGTACGAGCCACAGCCCGGCTGGTCAGGTCTACTGGTAATTCCTCTTATGTATGCTGGGAGGCAGTTGAACAGTCTTGGGCCCCTGACACTTATTGTGGTCCTCTCTTAGCGTATTCATGGCGTCCCTGCCTTTCATTGGCGGAGCAGATTTGTGACTAGACTCTTAAGATTTTCCAAGTGTATGGTATCTTCCTCGCCTGCACTTCGGGGAGTACAAATCAAGGGACTTCAGCCGTTCCCAGTAATTTAGGTACTTTATCGTACTTTTACGTGCCGTGAAAGTTCTCTCTACATTTTCCAGGTCTGCCATTTCACCTACCTTGAAAGGGGCCGTTATGTACAGTACTATCCCAGCCTTGATGGAACAAGCGATTTGAAGAGAATCATCATGAGCCTGGCATCTTAAGGTTCTCATCATCCATTCTATTATTTTCCTAGAGATCTGGTAGATACATTATTGTGATCTCTAGAAGCGAGATTCTCTGATATTATCACTCTCGGGTCCTTCACATTAATTTTTCGCTCTATTGTGTGGTTGGAATTCGCGTTATACTCCGATATAGTTTTAATTTCCTCGAGTTTTCCATAGCAGTGTAATTGAAATTTGTCTTCACTGAACTTAATATTGTTTTCTGTGACCAATTTAAAGATATGGTTGATGTCCTGGAGTTTACCTGGAGAGAGTTCCGGGGATCAACGCCCCTGCGGCCCGGTCTGTGACCAGGCCTCCTGGTGGATCAGAGCCTGATCAACCAGGCTGTTACTGTTGGCTGCACGCAATCCAACGTACGAGCCACAGCCCGGCTGGTCAGGTACCGACTTTAGGTGCTTGTCCAGTGCCTGCTTGAAGACAGCCAGGGGTCTATTGGTAATCCCCCTTATGTATGCTGGGAGGCAGCTGAACAGTCTCGGGCCCCTGACACTTATTGTATTGTCTCTTAACGTGCTAGTGACACTCCTGCTTTTCATTGGGGGGATGTTGCATCGTCTACCGAGTCTTTTGCTTTCGTAGTGAGTGATTTTCATGTGCAAGTTCGGTACTAGTCCCTCTAGGATTTTCCAGGTGTATATAATCATGTATCTCTCCCGCCTGCGTTCCAGGGAGTACAAGTTCAGGAACTTCAAGCGCTCCCAGTAATTGAGGTGTTTTATCTCCGTTATGCGTGCCGTGAAGGTTCTTTGTACATTTTCTAGGTCGGCAATTTCACCTGCCTTGAAAGGTGCTGTTAGTGTGCAGCAATATTCCAGCCTAGATAGAACAAGCGACCTGAAGAGTGTCATCATGGGCTTGGCCTCCCTAGTTTTGAAGGTTCTCATTATCCATCCTGCCATTTTTCTAGCAGATGCGATTAATACAATGTTATGGTCCTTGAAGGTGAGATCCTCCGACATGATCACTCCCAGGTCTTTGACGTTGGTTTTTCGCTATATTTTGTGGAAGGAATTTGTTTTGTACTCTGATGAAGTTTTAATTTCCTCATGTTTACCATATCGGAGTAATTGAAATTTCTCATCGTTGAACTTCATATTGTTTTCTGCAGCCCATTGAAAGATTTGGTTGATGTCCGCCTGGAGCCTTGCAGTGTCTGCAATGGAAGACGCTTGGAGACTTGCAGTATCTTCGATGGAGGATCAGGCAGGACTACAAAGAGACCTGGATAGGCTACAAGCCTGGTCCAGCAACTGGCTCCTTGAATTTAACCCTGCCAAATGCAAAGTCATGAAGATTGGGGAAGGGCAAAGAAGACCGCAGACACAATATAGTTTAGATGGCCAAAGACTGCAAACCTCACTCAAGGAAAAAGACCTGGGGGTGAGTATAACACCGAGCATATCTCCTGAGGCGCACATCAATCAGATAACTGCTGCAGCATACGGGCGCCTGGCAAACCTACGGATAGCGTTCCGATACCTCAGTAAGGATTCGTTCAAGACTCTGTATACCATTTACGTCAGGCCCATACTGGAGTATGCAGCACCAGTTTGGAATCCACACCTAGTCAAGCACGTCAAGAAATTAGAGAAAGTGCAAAGGTTTGCAACAAGACTAGTCCCAGAGCTACGGGGATTGTCCTACGAAGAAAGGTTGAGGGAAATCGGCCTGACGACACTGGAGGACAGGAGGGTCAGGGGAGACATGATAACGACATATAAAATACTGCGCGGAATTGACAAGGTGGACAAAGACGGGATGTTCCAGAGAAGGGACACAGACACAAGAGGTCACAATTGGAAGTTGAAGACTCAGATGAATCAAAGGGATGTTAGGAAGTATTTCTTCAGTCATAGAGTAGTCAGGCCGTGGAATAGCCTAGAAAGTGACGTAGTGGAGGCGGGAACCATACATAGTTTTAAGGCGAGGTATGATAGAGCTCATGGAGCAGGGAGAGAGAGGACCTAGTAGCAATCAGCGAAGAGGCGGGGCCAGGAGCTGTGACTCGACCCCTGCAACCACAAATAGGTGAGTACTTGTCATGCAAATTCGGGTGTCATCCGCAAAGAACATGGTGCTGGGGCTTACATCTCTGTCAGATATGAGGATGAAGAACAGGATGGGAGCGAGTACTGTCCCTTGTGGAACAGAGCTTTTCGCTGTAGCCGCCACTGACTTTACCCTCTTAACTATTACTCTTTGTATTCTATTTGTCAGAAAGTTATAGATCCATCTACCAACTTTTCCTGTTATTATCATGCACTTGGTGTCTTATTACCCCATGATCGCACTTGTCGAAGGCTTTTGCAAAGTCTTTGTATACTGCATCTGCATTTTGTTTGTCCTCCAGAGCATCCAAAACCATGTCATAGTGGTCCAGTAGTTGGGATAGGCAGGAGCGACCTGCATTAAACCCATGCTGCCCTGAGTTGTGCAAATGATGGGTATCTAAGTGGGTGGCGATCTTGCTTCTTAGAACCCTTTCAAATATTTTTATGATGTGGTACGTTAGTGCTATCGGTTTGTAATTCTTTGCAAATGCATTACCGCCACCTTTGTGGAGTGGGGCTATGTCTTGTTTTTAGCAACTGTGGAATGACGCCTGTATCCATACTCCCTCTCCATAGAATACTTACGGCACATGAAAGGGGCTTCTTGTGTATATTACCACTGTGTATGTTAACACTACAGTGTCTATTAACACACACCACTGTGTATAATCACACACCCCACTGTATAAGCACAGTGTGTGTGCAATCTCGCACTCCACTGTGTATAATCACACCCTCCCAGGGCCAGGAGCTATGAATTAACCCCTGCAACCACAAATAGGTGAGCACACACACACCATTGTGTATAATCACACATCACTGCTTTCATACACATTGTAAAATCACACACATCAATATGTACAATCATACACGTTGGTATTACGTATAATCATTCTACACTATTTCATGCAACTTTTTCAGTAATTTTATTAAAAATACATTCTAAGTGTTGGTATTTGATATACGTTTTATGTACAGGAGGGCCCTGCTTTACAGGGCTTAGCTTTACGGCGTTTCGCTAATGAAGCAGTTTTCAATAATTCAGTTATTCAGACTTCCTACAAAAAATGTATTCATCAATCAATGTAAGAGAAGGACGAAAATATTTGGATAATTTGTGTACTGTATATGCATTTTTTTAGGTTTAGCTCTATTGCTCACTTAATATATGATAGTGTAAACATGTTATCAGGTTTTTACATGAATTTGAAAGAAAAAAAAAGGAAGGGGTTGGTTGGTTTTGGGTTAGTTTAGTTAGTTTAATATGTTTATTATGCACCCCATACCCATCCTGTGGGCGGTAGTCAAAAGATTACAGAGGTACATAATTGGTCCAGGGACTGGACTCCAAAGTTTTGATAGCTGAGCAAGTTACAGAGGTAATGAATTCACAATTTACAAAGGTAATGAACTCACAATTTACAAAGGTAATGAACTCCGGGTAGGTCTAGTCACAATCATGACAAGTTACAAAGGTATTTACAGATTACAGAGGTACGTAATGGGTCCAGGGACTGGGCTCCCAAAGTTGTGATGGCTGAACTAGGTACAAGGTAATGAACTCACAAGTTACAAAGGTAATGAATCCTGTAAGAATGGTTACTTACGTTTATACATGGCTACAATCATGAACAAATTATAGTGTAATGAGCAATTCACACTTCCACACCCGGTCACAACTGTAGTGAGTTATTGGTGCAAATATTGATTGTTGAGACACACACACACACACATACAAATTCATACACACACACACACAAACACACACACACACACACTCATACACACGCACACACACTCATACACACACACACACACACACACACTCATACACACACTCATATACACTCATACACATACACACGCACACACACAAACACACACACACACACACACACACACACACACACACAGGAGCTTGGACTCGACCCCTGCAATCTCAACTAGGTGAGTGCACACACACACACACACACACACACACACACACATGCACACATGTGGTAATGCTTTATTTACAGCTAGCAAAGTCAGGGTATTTCTCCAGAATGGTCTGCAATATACCACTGTGGATAAAGTACTTTGCCATTTCTTGAACATTTCTGAGCGAGTTGTTTCTAAATTCATTAATTTTATCACACTCCAGTACATAATGACGCAGGGTGTGACAACAGTCCATCTGGCAAAGTTTACATTTCGTTTGGTCTACATCTGGTAGTGGTGATTTAACCTGCCAAAGATACTTGTAACCCAGCCGGAGCCGGGCAGTAGTGACATCCAAGAGCCTGCTTATTTTGTTGGATGCACCATAGACATGTGGCTCCTCCTGCATGATAGAATGATGATAGATGGACTCACTGGTGTCAATCTCCCTGAGCCTTAAGTCCATAAAATTCAGTTGAAGTTCTTTTCGTATTATTGTTCTCAAACTACTACCTGACAAGCCAAGATTGTAATCTACTCCCTCTTTGAAAGCATACATCTTAGCCAATTTATCAGTTCTATCATGCATCTGAAGACCAATGTGAGATGGAATCCACAGCATGTGCACTCTGACTCCACTGTCCACAATCCTACCATACCTGTGTCTGGTTTCTGACACAAGCATGCAACAATTTATGCTTAATGAGTTGAGAGTATTTATGGATGACAGAGAATCAGTTACAATTAAACTGTCAATCTTTGATACATAGATGCATTTCAGTGCAAGGAGTATGGCAAACAGTTCTGTCTGAAGGGTAGAGGCCCAATTATTGATGCGTGCTCCAATTTCTTTAAGAGAGCCATCACTCTGTACGACAACAGCAGCACTACCAGCTGCACCAGTGGATTGGTGAACAGAACCATCAGCGTAAATAATTTGCGAGAGTGTGTGCTGTGTGACTAAGTTATCAATACAGCTTAAGGCCTCATGTTTGGCTTCAAGGCGAAGTTTTGGTTGTGATTTAAGAAGTAGTTTGGGGGGAAATGGAGGAATGGTAGTTTGGAATGGGGTAATATTCCATGGAGCGGAGAAGTGCCGCTGTTGCCTTACTTGACATAGATCATGTATCTGATTCATGCGGAGGTCGGTTCCAGTTTTTTCGATCCATCTGGAGGAGTGTTCACCAGTGCTGGGGAAAGTTTGGAGGGCTTCTGTGCAGGGGTTTGAATGAGCTTGCCTGAGCATATTAACCCCAATTAGGATATTTCTTTCAGTAACACGATCTCTGATGCTTGGAATATCAAGTTCTTTTTGCATATTTAAAATTTTGGCAGTACGAGGGCATCCTAAAATGATCCTCATTGCTTCGTTCTGCAGTTTTTCCAGCCCTCCAAGCTTCCAGTCAGACACAAGAGCAAGTAGTGGCGCAGCATAATCAACCAATGATCTAATATAAGCAAGATACATCATTTTCACAATTTTAACATTAGCACCATACCTGGGGTGAAGCCCTGCCACAACTCTAAGTGCTCTTAGTCGTTCTTTGTATTGGTGACAAAGTCTTGTTACAACAGGTCCAAGTAGTGGAACCTCAAAACCTAGATACCTGTATCTGCTTACATATTCTAGAAGAGACCCATCATGCAATTGGATCTGACGAACTGTGCCTCTCTGTCGAGGGGGACGCCTATTGAGTATCTTTGTTTTATCAGTAGAGATTATCAACCCCAGGTCCTGACACGAGGCTAGTACATGATTAAGAATGTTTTGGGTGTTGGAGAATCCGGTGGTGTGAATCATTATATCATCAGCAAAACTAATCACATAATGATGGGGCTGACTAGGCATAGCATTAAGTAATGCATTAATTAGAATATTGAACAGTGTGGGACTGAGCACACCTCCCTGTGGGGTTCCTAATTCAAAGTCTTTAGTTACACTTCTATGTCCCTGGAACAACACAGACGATTTTCTGTTGGACAGGTAGCCTTTAATCCAGCGGAGAAGCCATCCTCCAACATCCATTCTGGCAAGTTCACTAATGATTACATGTCGGTTGGCTACATCGAAAGCGGATTTAAGGTCAAGGAAGGTAGTGTATGAGCTGTCAGTATGCAGGGTGAGAAAGGTGGCTATGCAATGATGCACGCTCCTTCCATGCATGAAACCATGTAACCGGGGAGACAAAAATTGTTTGATTCTGTACATGAGACGATTGAGAATCATTCTCTCAAATGTTTTACACAAGCAGCTAGTAAGAGATATTGGGCGAAATGCATTTTGTTGATTGGGCTTAGGAATTGGAATGATGAGGCTGTTGGTCCAAGATTGAGGGAGCTCCCCAGTTACATAGCTCATGTTATATAATTCAAGTAATGGATTACCTGGTACTCGACACAACAATCTGAGTATGTTGTAAGTAATACCATCCTCACCAGGCGACGTGGAGTTGCCCTTAGTTAGTGCTGCATCAAGTTCATAATTAGTGAAAGGAATGTTGCAATCATCTGCCTTGCTGAGCATAAAGCAAACAAGTCTCTCCCTTGCATCATATTTGTCATTTAATTTTGCCTGTGTGGTACTGGGAAGATTGTCATAGCTAGATGTAGCAGCCCAAGCACTGACTAACTCATTCGCCCTATGTAAGGGATGAGGGTGCGCGATCTGCCCAGTTCTGTTACCCTTAATTCTATTTATGTCCCTCCATGCCCGGATAAGTGGGGTGTGAGCATTAAGACCGTTGACAAATTTTTCCCAGTCTGTTTGCCGCAGCTCTGTCATACGCTCTCTGGCAGCAGCAAGGGCAGTTTGGAAGAGCCTCAGCATTCCAGGGGTACGATGTTTTCTATAGGCTAGGCCTAGTCTGCGAGCAGTACGTTTCAGTGTACGAAGTTTAGAATCATTGTAATAAGTATGGTTTTTGAAGGAGGTATGATTATTATGGAAGTTTGTTGGGTTTAGAGTACCAAGAGGTTTCAGTGGCGGCTCTAAGTAGTTCTGAATACTGCTCACAAGATCATTGTTAAAGGTCTCTACAGAGGAACACTCATAGGAATTATACCAGTCAGTCACATGTGCAACAAAGTCATTATGCTGATCAGTGGGAACATTAAAACGTTTCCGTTTGAATATCCCACCAGGAAGGATAGTATTACAAATATCTAGTGAGGTTAGCCTAGGGAAATGATCAGACGCTATATCTGTTACAATGGAAGATAAGATAAGATAAGATTTCGTTCGGATTTTTAACCCCGGAGGGTTAGCCACCCAGGATAACCCAAGAAAGTCAGTGCGTCATCGAGGACTGTCTAACTTATTTCCATTGGGGTCCTTAATCTTGTCCCCCAGGATGCGACCCACACCAGTCGACTAACACCCAGGTACCTATTTGCTGCTAGGTGAACAGGACAACAAGTGTAAGGAAACGTGTCGAATGTTTCCACCCGCCGGGAATCGAACCCGGGCCCTCCGTGTGTGAAGCGGGAGCTTTAGCCACCAGGCCACCGGACTCACAGCTGGCAGAAGTAATGTTGAAGCCCAGGCACAGATCAAGGACGCCTCCATAGATATGTGTGGGTTCAAGATCACCTACAATTTGGACATTATCATGACTGTTTAAGAGTGACAACAGTTGATTACCATTACGATTACCAAACTGTGAGTTTCCAATGCTTTTGTGTCTCGCATTGTAATCGCCAATAATAAGAGTAGGCTCAGAATGAGCACAAGTTGGGAGCTCCAAGTAATTAAATTTATCAGCAGGAGCATACAAGTTAAATATGTTGAGAGCAGAGTTCCCTATATAAATCCTAACACCGTGATATTGTAGCCTTTCTGTTTTCTTGTGTGCAAGAAGTTGATGGGGAAGCGATTTTTTAATATATAGAACACAAGAGTTAGTAGATTTGAGGTTATATGCAACAAATGATGGTAATTTAGGGGGTTGGGATTTTTCAGGGACTCTGCACTCTTGTAGACACACAACATCAATGGGTTCGGTGGTTACTTTATGATGAAGGTCAGGAAGTCTTTTTCTGGAAATAAATGGTATCAAATACCGACACAGTGGAAATATAAACACATATGCAGTATAATGTGATCCTTTATTGACAACGTTTCACCCACACAGTGGGCTTTTTCAAGTCACACACAGATCTGTGTGTGACTTGAAAAAGCCCACTGTGTGGGTGAAACGTTGTCAATAAAGGCTCACATTATACTGCATATGTGTTTATATTTCCAAGTCTTTTTCTAAGTGATGCAATATTCCAGCTTAATATAGAAAGTTTATGCGAGTTTTGATCCATTATAGTAGTCCTGGGATCATCTCGAGTTTCTCAGCATAATGAAAAAAATTTTCATATAAATAGCAGACCTTATCAATGTCAACAGTGCTACCCTTGTCCATGAGTTTTAAAAGCGCACTTCCAGTTGTAAGGCCTCGTGGGAGTCTTTGTAAACCCAGAGCATGACGCTGTTTATGTGTGAATGTATGATAGGTGACACCACCACTCACATTCCCTCCTCCACTAACATTACACGCAACATTATGATTCACTTTACAGCAGTAGCCCGGAGCCTAACCTGCTGTATAAGCGGGGCTCTCCAGTAATTTCTTCCTCTCTTCCTCCCTCCCTCCCTCCACCTCTTCCTTCCTCTCTCCACGTCTTTCTTCCTCTTTCCTTCCACTTCTTCCTTCCTCCTTCCTCTGCTCTCTTACACTAATCTTCTCAAACATTTATCCTGCCTTGCTCTCTGCGCCAACGTTCCTGCCACCAGCCAATCTGCCAACGTTCCTGCCACCAGCCACTCTGCCAACGTTCCTACCACCAGCCACTCTGCCAACGTTCCTACCACCAGCCACTCTGCCAACGTTCCTACCACCAGCCACTCTGCCAACATTCCTGCCACCAGCCAATCATTCTGCCAACATTCCTGCCACCAGCCACTCTGCCAACGTCCCTGCCACTAACCACTGCCAACGGTACCTCTCTCTCCCATTGACCAATTCAAGACAAAAACTGGACAAACTTGTGTGATTCTTCTGGCCAGCCTAACTGTCTAACCCCCACTACTACCTCAGCTGGTGCTGGGGAGGGGTGGTTGTTGGGAGGTAGTGGTGATGGTGGCTGGTGAAGAGTGGTGGTGGTGGTTGGTGAAGGGCGGTGGTAGTGGCGGTGGTTGTTGGTGAAGGGCGGTGGTGGTGGCGGTGGTTGTTGGTGAAGGGCGGTGGTGGTGGTTGTTGGTGAAGGGCGGTGGTGGTGGTTGTTGGTGAAGGGCGGTGGTTGTTGGTGAAGGGCAGTGGTGGTGGCGGTGGTTGTTGGTGAAGGGCAGTGGTGGTGGCGGTGGTTGTTGAAGGGTGGTGGTGGTGGTAATGGTTGGGGAGTGGGGGTGGTTGGTTGAGGGTGGTGGCTATACTGCAGACGGTGTTGCTGAACATATACTGACATACCTAAAGTCAGTATCTGACCAGCCGGGATTACTCGCGGCCGGCAGTAACAGCCTGGCTGATCAGGCCCTGAGCCAGTGAGGCTTGGTCATGGACCGGGCCGCAGGGGCATTGACCACGCAACACCCTCCAGGTAGTTATCCAGGCACAAATGTTAGCAAGAAGACAGGCAAGCAAGCAAGCAGGGAGGTAAGCACGCAGATAGGCGAGGAAGGAAGGCAAGCATGTGAACAGGCAAAAAAAGGCAGAGAGGCAAGCAGTCAAGCAGGTAGGCAAGCAGGCAGGTTTACGGGAGTGCATGAAAAACCAGTCTGAGTTTTCCTTGACCTAGTAGGACCGCTTGTTAAACTATTTGGTTATTTTGTACCAGAGCATTCTTGCATCCATCCATCCTCTCTTCCCCCTCCCTCACACACACAACGCCAGGAGCTGCGACTCGACCCCTGCAACCACAAATAGGTGAGCGCGCACGAAAAATAGGCTCAGTACCGTGACTGGAACAATACACAAATAATCAGCACATAGAGAAACTTCTGACGACGTTTCTGACTCAGACCATTAACTAGTAACACAGGAACACGAAGGGAAGGAAGTCAGTATATATCCGAGAGGGAAAGGGGCCGAGAGTAGTTGAACAAGAGGAGGTAGTAGTGCAAATGTAGTAGTAGTGGTAGTATTGGCAGAGGTGGTGGTGAGGGTAATAGCAGTAGTGCAACAAGGGTTAGAGTGTCTAATTTGTGCCTCCGTCTCTCGAGTCATGCATGGATTCTATTCCACGGGAAAGTGGAATAGAACTGCTCCTCCGCGAGCAGCGAGTGTCGTAATTGGATTAATAGGTGACCAAAATGCTGGACCAAGGAGCTAGTAACTCCTGTATAAATTACCAAAACATAAGAAGAAAGCGATAGTATAGATGAGAAGAAAGAATTGTTACTATGAATGAAAAGAACTGAAAGTCCTAGCACTCAGTGAAACATAGTTAATGGGAAGGCTGGAGAATTAAATGGGGTTAAATCAGGTGTATCAGAGAACTTGAGCTAAAGAAGGGGTAGTAATAATGGTAAGTGATCAAATATGGAAGGGAGTGGTTTGAGTGTTTGAATTAAAGAATTATGTGGATTAGAATAAGGGCGGGGAAGAGATGTGTGCACAGGAGAGATATGATAAGCAAATTTTAGGAGGTTTTGAACCAAGTGAAAACATAACTGTTGTGGGTCACCTAAATGCTGATGTAAAAGAACCTGTTGTAGAAGGCATAGTTGTTTTGCTTAATTTTTTTTATTAATTCGTTACTATGTAACTGACTCACGAAATCGTAATGACACGATTGCAAACAAACCATACAATCTTATTGTGGCTAGCTGGTCCAGTGGCTAACGCGACGGTCTGGAGTTTTGAGACTCTCTGACCGCGGGTTCAATCCGGCCCGTGGTATGGTTTCGTTACTATGTATCTAGTTAATGCTCTAGTATTGTAGTTTAATGTTATAATATTAACATCAATAAGAGATAATACGTGAGTTTGAGCTATTGCTAAGTTTTTTTTTAAGTGTTGTTGTAAAGAGTGACGGGAAAGTTCAAAAACTTGACAGGAAACAGAGACCACGCATGGGTAAATAACAGCAGCTCATGTACTTTACCCTTTTGGGCATTATTCTAGCCAGAATATGTTGCGGCTAACTGAGAGAACAGCAGCTACCAGATGGCCGGGAAAAGAGCCAACTATGGCTAATCCAGCAGCAATAAGAGTGACATCAGAGAAGCCAAACCCTAGTGTGAACCACCCTAGTCAATTTTTTTTTAGTAAACGGGGAATACATGAGATATATTCCTTGTGTCATTTATTGCATAACTAGACTGAAAACTAATGCCCCGTAAAATCTTGTGCAATGGCCAGTGATTATGTAAGGGTACGTGGTACTCAGTAAAAATAACTTAGAAAAAGGAAAAGAATGTGATCCTAAACGGTTATGAGTGAATTTTGGCTATTTTATTTTGTAAGGCAGGAGGCGATCATCAGTGGTCAAGAGCCAAGTGAAAGTGAGTAAGCTAAACACACAGCTAGAATAACATTTAAGCAACTATTAAAAGAAAAATGAACTATATAGTGTGTGTAAAACATAAGTTCGTGGGTCTGTGGCCTGGTAGGCAAAGCTCTTGCTTCACACACTGAGGGTCTGTGGTTCGATTCCCATCAAAGTGGAAACATTGGGCATGTTTCCTTACACCTATTGTCCTTGTTCACCCATCAGTAAAATGGGTACCTGGGTGTTAGTCGTCTGATGTGGGTCGCATCCTGGGACAAAATTGACCTAAATTGCCCGAAAATGCTGTGTATAACAACGGGCTTTCTATATAGTGCAGTGCCATTGACGTCAGCTAAGCCTGTATACCTTGTACATATACTTGTAGAAATAAAGATATATTATTATAGGAGGGAGGGAACAAGACGGGGAGAGGAGTGGCTGGTTGACTGATGAGGCAGAGAGAGTGGCAATTGAGAAAAAGTTAGCATATAAGAGGTTTTTACAGTTCAGAAGTGATGTACTGAAGAAAAATACAAATTAAAAGAGTGGTGGGGGAGTGCAAAAGGAGAGAGAATGGATGAGGATTTATCATCAAATTTTTGCCGAGAAAAAATCTTGGAGCAAGATTAATAAGTTGAGAATGCCTGGGACACAAATGGATATAGCAATCAAGTGAAAATGTTAAATAGGAAGGTGAATGGAGGATCGAGAGAATGTTCTAAGAAACAATTAAATGTTCATAAAGATGGGAAATCAGTGAGTTCATGCATTGGGAAAGGAGATGTAACATCTTGAAGGAGTT
Source organism: Cherax quadricarinatus (assembly GCF_038502225.1). Lineage (NCBI taxonomy): Eukaryota > Metazoa > Arthropoda > Malacostraca > Decapoda > Parastacidae > Cherax > Cherax quadricarinatus. The sequence continues at coordinate 186,928 of NC_091359.1, read as the reverse complement.
GAGGAAGAGCAAGATGCGAGTATGGGGAAGAAGTGCATGAGGCAGAGTGTAAAATGAATAGGAGGTAAAGCAACTGGGGCAAACTAGATAAAAAATGTTAAAAGCAAGTGGGGATATAGTTTTGGAGTGGCTCGAATATTTGTTTAATACATCCATGACTAATGAATTGGAGGGTACCTAGTGATTGACAGAACACGCACAGTTCCTTTTTCATATTTGAAAAGAGGACAGAAGAGTGTAAGAATTATTTGGGAATAAGCCTATTAAGTATAAGAGTAAAGTGTATAATAGATTTATTGAAAGAAGGGTAAGACAGAAAGTAGGATTGCAAAGGAACAAGAAGAATTGAGGAAGGGTAGGGGATGTGTATAACAGGTGTTTACATATATACACATACGAAGCTTTACTTAAATATTATTGTACAAAACATACAATAATCTGAAGGCTCAATGAAGCATACAAGTTTTTTGTTGCATTCATGTATTTTTTTTTTTTTTGCATTCATTTAGAAAATCCATATAATAGGGTGGATAGGGGAGCAATGTGGCAGGTGTTGCAAATGTATGGAGTAGATACTAGGTTACTAAAAGCATTATATATTTTATGCAAACAGTGATGATTTGGTTAAGGTATGTATAAAAGAGGAGAATTATTTTCCAGTAAATTTAGACCTTACACAGGAATATGTATCACTATGGATTTTAAATATTTATAGATGGGGTTATAAGAGAAGTGAATTTTAGGGTATTGGGAAAAGGTGGGATTAAAAGATAAATCTAATACAAAACAGGATTTGTCAAAATTATTCTTTGCCAATGACAAGATTCTTTGGGAGATTTTGAAGAAAAGTTGCAAAGGTTCGTGGAGGAATTTAGGAGTATGTAAAAGAAGGAAATTATAAGTGAACTTAGGAAGAGCAAGGTAAGGTTGAGTAACAAATAAATCTTGGTAATGAAAGCTTGAATATCAGACTGAAGGAAGTATGAAGTAAATGTGCTCATATATCTGGGACTGGACCTGTCGGTGGATGGTTCGATGTAAGATGAGGTGAACCACAGAATGAACGAGGGGGAAAAAGGCGAGTGGTACTTTGAGGCATCTGTGGAGACAGCTTTACCCACGGAGGCCTAAAATGGGTTATTTTTATAATTAGGGGGAGCGCTAAACCCACGGGGGTCATACAGTACCTGGGTAATGGGAGGCAATCATGTTCGATCCCAGGAAAAGGAAACAAGTCTAATTCTTGGGAACAAGAGCCCCTCACCAGCATCAGGGACAATTTGAGGATAAACAGGGGATGTACCAGAGTAATTTTATGCATATACATTTTTGCTAGTATAAATGCTTTTATATTTTGCAATATTGTTAGTTTTATGTATACTTTATATTTTAAATCAGATGACAGCTTAAATATAGCATTTAAATATTTGATACAGACCGGATGCTTTGTTTGGTAATTGTTCTTAATTGTTTTAGCACTGATGATGAAGTCTGATAATCCATAGGATGGTTTCATTTTTTATATTAACGCTTCTGAAATAATATTTACATAAATTCGGATTTTTGCTTCAAAATTCTTGGATGGGGCATTATGATTGCTTTCGTATGTATTTTTAAGACCTGTTGACTATGATATAATGTCACACACTACCTGCACATTAACATGAGGGTTAAAATGAGAACTGTTCTTGGTAATTATAATATCCGAAACTTGGTGCATTGTGGAGATCAGGAAGTGTTGCTTAAGGAAATTTATGGTTAAGTTCATTAGCATGTTAAGATTGACGTACCTTACGGTGCTTGTCCCAGGAACCAGCCAACACTAGTATCCTGCCACCAAACTCACTTAAATACTCATTTTACAACTCACTGCACTTCAATACAGTCACTTAAATGGCACTTCACTCGTCACTTGCACTTTAAAAGAAGACAAGAGCCGCCTAAAACAAAGAGTAGAAGAGGTAGAGAGAAAGAGAGAGAGTGATAAGAGTGAGCAGCATTGAAGTTTCCAGTGTGTTGGCTGCTCTGTTCTCCACCTCCCTCACTCTACACTTCTTATTTTAGCGATGCATTACTTCATCTCATCCTTCCTCTTCATAGTAATTCCTTCAATACAAATAAGATTATATTAAATGTGATCGTCCCTTGCAATTTCCTAGTACATTGCATTTAAAGAATTTTTAGTGATTTAGTTATGCACTGATTTACAATGAAACGCGAAAATATTTGTAACTAGAAACATATATGAACCAATCACTGTTCTGAATGTCTGTGACGTTTTATCCAAGCCAATGAGAATTTTCTATGAATATGACAACTTGTAAGGTCATTTACAATAACCAATGACAGTTCAGTTAATATGTAATGTTTCCAACAATGACCAATGGCAATTTGTCTTTATATATGACGACAAGTAACGTCACAAAGAGAGACCAATCAGTGAAGTAAGAATGTGTGATGTCAGAGTTTGTCGACCTGGAGGTGAGGGTTGCTTGCTTGTGTAGTCTTGCACCTGTCATGGCAGTATTAAAGGTGTGTTGTGCTCTGCCATTACTAGTACATTAAAGTTTTCTTTCATCTGTTATTTTAATGTGCTGCTTAGCACACGTTGTACGCTGAGTGTAATACACAGACGGGTAAGGAACTAATGGTTACTTGAAGAATAATTACTACAGTTTAATAAGAACTGCTGACGATGTAATGTATCACGAGCGACTCCCATCCACACTTCCTTCAAGGTGAAGGGCTCTTGAATAAGGGAATTGGAGCTACCCATTATTTTCTATCAATGCAGATTGCCTTCCATTCTGTATGCGCTTCATGACCCCAACGGGCTTATTGCTTCCTTATAAATATAATCCTATCCACACTACTCGGAAGCAACTTACGCTGGGCCTAGGTGAGGCCTTTCATCTTGGGAGCTCTAATTTTAGTGTATTTTCTTAAAATGCCCTCCATGAAAGTGTATTGCAAGAATATATCTGGTAACTGAACATTTCTTGCAAGCATAGCTGTATAGTCCTTGTGGCTTAGCGCTTCTTTTTGATTATAATAATAATCTTGCAAGCATACACCTTTATTTTTAAAGACAAGGTTTGACCCACGGAAATTTAGTCAGTACCCAAGACATGATTAGAATTTGTGAATGTGAAATAAGTCAGTCTGACTTTTTTGGGTTATCCTAGGTTCTCTACACATGCTGCTACGTATGACAATCTGTGTAACCAAGTTTATTCAGGTATACACAAATAGTTACATAGGTTATCATACATAGCAGCATATGTGTAGAGAACCTAGAATAACCTAAAAAAGTCAGTGACTTATTTCCATTGGGGTCCTTTTAATTATCTCCTCTATAGTATAATATCTTATTATACTATAAAGGAGATATACTAGTAATAAGGTAAAATGAGTTATTTATATTTACATGTGTGTTGGCTAAAAAAAAAATAATTCTCCCTTTCTGCCTCTACCTCTACCTTTTGGTTTTCTTCTTGACCTGATTCATGCTATGACATGTGAAGGCAAACTGTTCCATTCCCTTACTGCTGTACAATTAAAGGTGTTTGAAACCTGGCCACTGACTGTGGGCACTACAAAGTTGTGCTCTCTCCCCCTATTACAATGATTACTCTGGTTCCCAACCTTGACAAAATTGGCAGATATTCTGAACACTGTGAGCAATTTTATAAACTTTATTTAACTTCAGTTGTTTTACCCTGTCTTCAACATTCAGCATATCCAATTGTTGTAATTCATTCTGGCCTACATGTTCTCTTGATCCCAGGTCCAGGATGAACCTTACCATTATGTTCTGGGTGATTAGCAGTCGTTCAGATGTGCTGTCAAGGCAGAGTACCATGAAGAACAGGTGTAGTCCATAAGACATTGTATAATGTCCTGCTAGGCTCAGTTTGGTAGACACTGCTTGTCTGTACAGGAACTAAAATATGGCATTTACTTTCTTTAGTACACTGTCCCCCATCAATTCTCCTGCCATGCATATGTCATGGGGGATTCCCAGATAATTTGCTGAGGAAACTGAAGTGATGGGTTCCCCATTACAACGGACATTAAAATTATTTACCCTTCTCAGTTTGTCTTTGTGTATACCTGAGTGAACTTATTAATAACCCCTTATTAATGACCCCAATGGAAATAAGTCACTCTGACTTTTTTGGGTTATCCTAGGTTCTCTACACATATGCTGCTATGTATGATAATATATGTAACTATTTGTGTATACCTGAATAAACTTACTTATTCCAAGGGATCCATCATAGAAGGTTCCTTGAAACCAGCCTGAATGCCTTCCATCCCCGAGGCCCTGTATGACCCCTATGGTTTTAGTGCTTCCCCGTGAATAATAATGATGTGTCCACCCATTTGACCATAAACAGAAATATTAATCTCAATCTTAAAATAATGAATCCTAACTAGTCATAAGTTGGCCTGTGATACTCCAATACTGAAACTATGTACTGTGCCAAAACAAAAGCATTCACATTGCTAAACTCAAACTAGTATTTAGTCACTTAACCATAATACCAACTTGCCTCATAATTTGTAATATTTTAAAATTAAGAATTGAACTAAGTTTGCCCGAAATGCCTAGCCATGCTAGGCGTTCTGGTGGTACACTCTGTAATTATTATTTTACTACATGTAAACCTACATGTAGGCCTGGGTCCAACAGGAGTAAGGTTTTCTGTGCTGGAATTGGTGGAATGTGGACATCTTTTTCTAATGACATGAACTTCAGTGACGAATTTTATTTTATTTACCCTGAGAAGAGTAAGTAAAACAGAATTAATTATTGTTGAGTAGGATCATGGTGGGTGTGTGGGCGTCTGGTTCGACTCCAGTAGAAATAAGTCACTGTCAGACTTGTTTTTGGGTTATCCTGGGTAATTTATTTTATGCATGACAATTGTACTTTTGTACCTGTACCTAAATAACATCTTATCTCCCTGATACACCCCGTCAACTAACTACACGAATACCACCTGGTGGTTCACACTTACACTCACTCATTTGACCATAAACAGAAATATTAATCTCAATCTTAAAATAATGAATCCTGTGATACTGCAATACTGAAACTATGTACTGTGCCAAAACAAAAGCTCACAAACTAGTATTTAGTCACTTAGCCATAATACCAACTTACCTCATAATTTGTAATATTTTACAATTAAGAATAAAACTAAGTCTGCCCGAAATGCCTAGCCATGCTAGGTGTTCTAGTGGTACACTCTGTAATCACTATTTTACTACATGTAAACCACACAATAACCAAATTCCTGTAAACTCAGCATTGTAATCCTTATAGAGAATAAACTTTGAATTTGAATTGAATTTGAAACTAACAAGTCATTCTACAAGTCAACTCTTGTCATCTGGGGGGAAAATTCAATTCAATTCAATTCAATTCAAAGTTTATTCTCTATAAGGATTATAATGCTGAGTTTACAGAAATTTGGTTATCAAACTGCACCATATCCTGAAGTGTTAAATACAGGTACTCGTGGCTAAGTTGGTAACTTCCTTTGCTCTCAGTGAGGGACGACTGGAGATAGCTTCCTGCATGGGTGAAATATTGAGCATGTTAAACTATGGATGGCATCCTGGGAGAGAAGCGTTAAGGACTTAGTGAAAATAATAATACATATATCTATTTCTACAAGTAAATGTACAAGGTATAAAGGCCTAGCTAACATCAGTGACATACTACTGTATAGAATGCCCCTTGTTATGCAGAGTATTTGGAGCAAATTAGGTCAGTTATGTCCCCAGGATGCAACTCGCACCAGTCAATCGCCCAGGTACTTATTATACTGATAGGCGAACATAGACACCGGGTGTCTTAAGGAAATATTAATATTATATCTTTATTTCTACAAGTACATGTACAAGATGTACAGGCCTAGCAGACATCAATGACATACTATTATATAGAAAGCTGCTTGTTATGCAGGGCATTCTGGGCAAATTAGGTAAAGTTTGCCCCAGGATGCGACCCACATCAGTCGACTAACACCGAAGTTTCCATTTTCACTGATGGGTGAACATGGACAACCAGTGTAAGGAAACATGCCCAATGTTTTCACCCTCGCCGGGAATCGAACCCGGATGCTCAGTGTCTGAAGCAAGAGTTTTTGCCTCCAGGCCACGGGCCACCGTCCTTATGTTTGTAGCTGTACTGGGGATCGACCCCCCAGACCTAAGTGTGCAAACTGAGTGCACTAGCAATCAAGGTACATGACACCAATGATGCACAGACTTTATTGGAGCCCAATGGAAATAAGTGGTGACCTGGTGGCAAGGGCTCTCGCTTCACACAGCGAGGGTCTGGGTTCGATTCTTGGCGAAGGGATGGAAACATTGGACATGTTTCCTTACACTGGTTGTCTATGTTCACCCATCAGTAAAATGGGTACCTGGGTGTTAGTCAACTAGTGTGGGTTGCATACTGGGACAAAACTGACCTAATTTGCCCGAAATGCTCTGCATAACAAAGGGGTTTCTATATAGTAGTGTCACTGATGTCAGCTAGGCCTGTATACCTTGTACTTGTACTTGTAGTAAATAAAGATACTATTATAAAGTCTAAATTTTTGGGTTATCCTAGATAATTTACACTATGTATGATAATTGTATTTATGTACCAGTGCCTAAATAAAATTAATTAATCCTGGGGGTCTAACCACCTTGCTTAAAAATTCAAAATATAATTTGTTATATTAATGTTTTGTTTGATATTTGCAAGCTATGCTGACATGATGCCACGTAGTAATTGTCAAACTCTAGTCGGTTTATTTCAGCATGATTCAGTGTTTATATAGAAATAGGTAACACTTTAATGCATGCAGAATGCCTGTGGTTATGCAGAGCATTTCAGTCAAGCCTAAGCCTAACTTAAGACTACAAGGGCAATGCACATTACATATATATGTATTTTTTTTATTATTATTAATGCATCGGCAATTTCCCACCAAGGTAGGGTTGCCCAAAAAAGAAAAACTTTCATTATCATTCACTCCCTCACTGTCTTGCCAGAGGCATGCCTACACTATGGTTATGTATAAAACTACAACATTAACACCCCTCCTTCAAAGTGCAGAGACTGTATTTCCCGGCTACAGGACTCGAGTCCAGCCTGCCAGTTTCCCTGAATCCCTTCATAAATGTTACCTTGCTTACACTCCAACAGCACGTCAAGTCCTAGAAACCATTTATCTCCATCTGCTCCTGTTTAACACGTTCACGCATGCTTGCTGGAAGTCCAAGCCCCTCTCACACACAACCACCTTTACCCCCTCCCTCCAACCTTTCCTAGGCCAACCCCTACCCTGCCTTCCCTCCATTACAAATTTGTATACTCCTATTTTGTTCCAGCCTCTACATGTCCAAACCATCTCGATAACCCCTCCTCCTAATCTCCAAACTACGGATTCTCTGCATTATATTCACACCACACATTGCCCTCAGACATGACATCATCACTGCCTCCATCCTTCTTGTTGCAACATTCACAACCCATGTCTCGCACCCATACGAGAGTGTTGGTATAACTATACTCTCATACATTCCCCTCTTTGCTTTCATGGATAAAGTTCTGTCTCCACAGACTCCTCGGTGCACCACTCGCCTTTTTCCCCTAGTCAATTCTATGATTCGCCTCATCCTTCATAGACCTATCTGCTGACATGTCCACTTCCAAATATCTAAACACATTCACCTCCTCCATACTCTCTCCCTCCAGTCTTCTGTTACCTAATTTTTTTTATCCGCATTACCTTATTCTTTCCTATATTCACTTTTAACTTCCTTCTTTTACATATCCTACCAAACTCATCAACCAACCTCTGCAACTTCTCTTCAGAATCTCCCAAAAGCACAGTGTCGTCAGCAAAAAGCAACTGTGACAACTCCCACTTTGTGTTAGTCTTTATCTTATAACCCCACACCTCTTGCCAACACCCGAGCATTCACTTCTCTTACTACTGTCACTATATGTATACAGATAAATATTTGTATATTGAATTTATTTGTAAGTAGATTAAATATTATTGTACATTATAAGAAAAATATTTGGATTAGTCTGGTAAGTGTGCAAGTACATTTTTTACATAGCTAACACTGAGAATTCAAGTTCTTGAATTTAAAGCAGCAAATATTGTCAGTAACAAGTTTTACATTGTTGAAACTTGTAGGGCCCTGAACACAAGGATAGCAAACACACAAGTGTCTGCATGAACAGTACCTGTACTGTGCACTGCAGTACAAAGAACAACCTGATACCCAGTGCCAAACTAGTTGTCAAGGAAGCCTACACGAAATCAACATTACTTACTCTCCTCTGATTGCCAATACTAATGCCATCACATGGAAATTAGGGTCATTCTTTATTTCTGAAACCTTGGCTAAACTTATTTTCACTAGATATAACACTGTTATGGTCCTTGAAGGATCTCGCCTTCAAGGACCATAACATTGTATCAATCGCATCTGCTAGAAAAATGACAGGATGGATAATGAGACCCTTCAAAACTAGGGAGGCCAAGCCCATGATGACACTCTTCAGGTCACTTGTTCTATCTAGGCTGGAATATTGCTGCACACTAACAGCACCTTTCAAGGCAGGTGAAATTGCTGACCTAGAAAATGTACAGAGAACCTTCGCGGCACGCATAACTGAGATAAAACACCTCAATTACTGGGAGCGCTTGAGGTTCCTAAACCTATTCCCTGGAACGCAGGCGGGAGAGATACATGATTATGTACACCTGGAAAATCCTAGAGGGACTAGTACCGAATTTGCACACGAAAATCACTCGCTACGAAAGCAAAAGACTTGGCAGATGATGTAACATCCCAAGTCATTGCCATTTTTATTTTTATTTTTTTTATTATTATTCTTTTGCTACCTTAACTTGTGTATTTTATCCTGTCAATTTAAATCTAGTTATACTCTAATTCTTGTAAACAACTTATATAAGACCTATGTGCAATTACAATTGAGAGTCTTGTGCCTTTTTTATATTATTAGATTAAACTCAGTTGTACTATAGTCAATACCAAATTCATTATATTAGACCATAGTGCAATTACTAGTGAGAGACTGGTGCTATTTTTAATTTGTATTTTTATATTATTAGATTAAATCTAGTTGTACTATAGCTCATTCTAGCTCAAAACATAGACTCCACAAAAGTCATTATATTAGACCTTAGTGCAATTACAAGTGAGAGTCTTGTTCTATTTTAAATTTGTATTTTTATTTTACTAGTTTATACCTAGTTGTACTTTAGTTCATTCCAGCACAACACATAGACAACATCAACTTCATTATGTGTAGTAGTGACTATACTCTATATGACCAAAATACTCTAGCTATATACTTATCCAAACTTCCCACCACTACAGATATCAGTACTAGAACTCAACACATAGCTCAGGATATAAATAACCATAATTTAAACCTAGAAGATGATTGATCACGTTGACCCTGATCTAAACCTCCATAATCTGACACCCAATCAAAACCTATTGGAAAGTAACTGCCTTTATTACACAGCATCACAAGCCAGCACTATCCTAAACAATGCTAAAAGTCTATCAGTACTTAACTACAACATCAGGTCCTTAAGCAAACACTATGATGACCTCCTGGCACTCCTTGAATCACTAAAGACACCCTTCTCCTGCATTATTCTTACTGAGACCTGGCTTAAGCAGGACACAATAGATATCTACCCTCTACCAGGATACACAGCAATTCACAACTGCAGACCAAACCAAGTTGGGGGTGGTATTGCAATCTATTACTCTAACCAATTATCTTGTATTAGCACCACTTGCTTTAGTGATGAATATGGGGAATACATTTTTGCTAATTTTACTGTAAAAAACCTTAAGACACCTATAACAATCGGTGCCATTTACCGGATACCTCACACAAACATCCCAAATTTCAGTGAGAAATTAAAGTCACTAATAACAAACAGACAAATGAATAAGCACCACCTTCTCTTAGCTGGAGACTTCAACATCAACCTTGGCTTACTAGATGATCAGCCTGTAACTGATTTCATCAGCAATATGAACAACACACTTCTCATACCAACAATAACTAAACCAACCAGACTCACTGAGACAAGTGCAACCATAATAGACCACATATGGACCAATATACTAGCCCCCCTTAAATCAGGGATAATCACAGATAGCACTACAGACCACTACCCTACCTTCCTCCTGACAAACATTAGTAAACCACCACTTGAATACAACAAAGTCTCATTTAGACTCCATGACGAGGCCTCAATAAGGAAGTTCACAGCTGACCTAGAGATTGTTGACTGGCCTACAGAATTCTCCAAGGCCAATGGTATTGATGACTGGACAGACATTTTTCTTAACAAATTACTTAGACTATACAACATTGTCCTATAAAAAAGAAACAGATCACAAACAAACTGCTTGGTTGCCCATGGCTAACCAGCACCATTCTGAAATCCATTGACAAGAAACACCAATATGAAAAGCAATATAGACAGGGCTTAATACACAAAGATATTCTTAAACACTATTCATCAGTTCTCACCAAAGTAATAAAGAAAGCCAAACAACTATACTACTCCAGTAGATTCACAGACACTAGAGGAGATATAAAAAAGACCTGGAAAACACTCTCTCAGATTCTAGGGACCCACAAACTGAAAAAAAACAAGAATATTGTCCTAACTAAACCTAATGAAACACCACTACATCCCACTGACACAGCTAACAAGACAAACGACTTCTTCTCAACCATAGGATCTAATCTCGCCAATAAAATCCCACATACCAATGCCCATGCCGGGGACTACCTAGATGGGAATTTCCCAAATTCCTTCTATCTTGCACCAACTGAGCCCTCGGAAGTCACCGAGATTATAAAGTCACTTAAAAACAACTCGGGGAATCTGTCTAATGTCCCACCATTACTGTACAAGCGAGCGGCCCATATCCTTTCGCATGCTATTTCATTACTTTTTAACAAGTCACTAGAAACTAGCACCTTCCCGAAACTACTCAAGATGGCAAGGGTTACACCAATACATAAAGGTGGTGACCCTACAGACTTAAACAACTATAGGCCAATATCAAACTTACCATTGCTATCCAAAATCTTTGAGAAACAAGTGCACAGGAGACTATATTCATTTATAACAGCACAAAACATACTCAAACTCTGCCAATTTAGATTCAGGAAAAATAAAAGCACTAATGATGCAATCATAAAAATGCTAGATCTGCTTTACACAGCATTGGAAAATAAGGAATATCCACTAGGAATTTTTATTGACCTAAGAAAAGCTTTTGAGACAGTAGACCACGACATCCTACTCCACAAACTTGACCATTACGGTATAAGAGGCCATGCGCTTGCTTATTTCAAATCCTACCTTACTAATATTATTATTATTATAATCAAAAAGAAGCGCTAAGCCACAAGGGCTACCTTACTAATAGGTATCAGTATGTCACCATTAAAGACACAGCATCAACAACACGGCCACTTGATACTGGAGTTCCGCAGGGAAGTGTCCTTGGTCCCCTGCTCTTCCTCATATACATCAATGATCTTCCAAACGTATCCCAACACCTGAAACCCATTCTCTTTGCTGACGACACGACTTATGTCATCTCTCACCCTAATATTGCCACCCTCAACACCATTGTTAACGAGGAGCTGATCAAAATATCGACTTGGATGACAGCCAATAAACTTACGCTTAACACTGACAAAACCTACTATATTATGTTTGGTAGCAGAGCAGGAGATGCACAAATTAACATTAAGATCGACAACACTCTAATTGCCAGGCATAATGAGGGCAAATTCCTAGGCCTATACCTTGACAACCTGAATTTCAGCACCCATATCCAACACATAACCAAAAAAGTATCCAAAACGGTTGGGATCCTCTCCAAGATACGATACTACGTGCCGCAAAATGCCCTTCTCACACTATACCACTCACTTACTTATCCATACCTCACCTATGCTATTTGTGCTTGGGGATCAACTGCAGCAACACACCTAAAGCCAATAATAACCCAACAAAAAGCTGCAGTAAGAATAATCACTAAATCCCATCCCTGGCAACACACCTCCCTACTCTTCATAGATCTAAACTTACTCCCTGTTCAGTACATCCACACTTACTACTGTGCAATCTACATCTACAGGACCTTAAACTCCAATATCAACCTTGACCTAAAACGCTTTGTTGATAGTTGTGACAGAACCCACAGGCATAACACCAGACACAAACCTCTCTACAACATTCCCCGTGTCCGACTAAACCTTTACAAAAATTCAATGTATGTCAAAGGCCCTAAAATCTGGATCACCCTACCTGAGAACTCTAGAACTGCAGACACATTCATCACCTTCAAAACTACCATTAGAAAACATCTTATCTCCCTGATACACCCCATCAACTAACTACACGAATACCACCTGGTGGTTCACACTTACACTCACTCACCCACTTGACCATAAACAGAAATATTAATCTCAATCTTAAAATAATGAATCCTATGATACTCCAGTACTGAAACTATGTACTGTGCCAAAACAAAAGCTCACAAACTAGTATTTAGTCACTTAGCCATAATACCAACTTACCTCATAATTTGTAATATTTTAAAATAAAGAATTAAACTAAGTCTGCCCGAAATGCCTAGCCATGCTAGGCGTTCTAGTGGTACACTCTGTAATCATTATTTAACTACATGTATAACCACACAACCAAATTCTGTAAATTCAACATTGTAATCTTTATAGAGAATAAACTTTGAATTTGAATGAAAAGCAGGGGTGTCACTAGCACGTTAAGAGACCATACAATAAGTGTCAGGGGCCCAAGACTGTTCAACTGTCTCCCAGCATACATAAGGGGGATTACCAACAGACCCCTGGCAGTCTTCAAGCTGGCACTGGACAAGCACCTATAGTCGATACCTGACCAGCCGGGCTGTGGCTCGTACATTGGTTTGCGTGCAGCCAGCAGTAACAGCCTGGTTAATCAGGCTCTGATCCACCAGGAGGCCTGGTCACAGACTGGGCCGCGGGGGCGTTGACCCCCAGAACACTCTCCAGGTAAACTCCAGCTGTTATACAAACTATATGGAGAAATACTGACATTGGCATACTGACCCAACTAATTTTAACCCTTAAACTGTCCAAACATAGATCTACATTTGCTTGCGGAGCGCTCTGAACGTAGATCTACATTTTTTACATTGTTTCTTATGGAGAAAATCAAGGCCGGAGCACTACGCGTGCAAACATAGATCTACGTTTGGACAGTTTAAGGGTTAAGGTTTAAAGTTTCTACCTGGCTGAACATGTTAGATAAGATTCCATTTGGATTTTTAACCCCAGAGGGTTAGCCACCCAGGATAACCCAAGAAAGGCAGTGCGTTATCGAGGACTGTCAGTCTTATTTCCATTGGAGTCCTCAGTCTTGTCCCCCAGGATGCGACCCACACCAGTAGACTGACATCCAAGTACCTATTTGCTGCTAGGTGAACAGGACAACAGGTGTAAGGAAATGCATCAGAATGTTTCCACCCTGCCAGGAATCAAACCTAGGCCCTCCACATGTGAAACGAGAGCTTTGCCAGCCAGGCCATGGGGTCACAATGTTACTGCAGGTGATGTCACTCTCCCATCTCTATACCTCGTGTCTCCACTAATATATATATATTTATATATATATACAGTGGACCCCCGCATAAAGATCACCTCCGAATGCGACCAATTATGTAAGTGTATTTATGTAAGTGCGTTTGTACGTGTATGTTTGGGGGTCTGAAATGGACTAATCTACTAAACAATATTCCTTATGGGAACAAATTCGGTCAGTACAGTGGACCCCCGGTTAACGATATTTTTTCACTCCAGAAGTATGTTCAGGTGCCAGTACCGACCGAATTTGTTCCCATAAGAAATATTGTGAAGTAGATTAGTCCATTTCAGACCCCTAAACATACACGTACAAACGCACTTACATAAATACACTTACATAATTGGTCACATTCGGAGGTAATCGTTATGCGGGGGTCCACTGTACTGGCATCTGAACATACTTCTGGAGTGAAAAAATATCGTTAACTGGGGGTCCATTGTATATATACTATATATATGTCGTGCCGAATAGGCAGAACTTGCCATCTTGGCTTGAATTGCAACGCTCATCTTGCCATATAGGACAAGTGAAAATTTGTGTATGCAATAATTTCACCAAAATCATTCTGAACCTAACGAAAAAATTATATTTGATTGTGTTTTAGTACTAAATTATTGTAAACGTATTTAAAATATATTTAGTTGGGTTAGGCTAAAATAAATTGCTCTTGTTATAATAAGGTTAGGTAAGCTTTCTAAGATTCTTTTGGTGCAAAAGTAAAATTTTTTACATTAACATCAATGAAAAAAATATATCTTTAAACGTATAAGAGAAAATTTCAGAAAGGACTTAATTTTAAATGAGTTCTTGCTAATTGACCAGTTTTACATATTCGGCATGACATTATATATATATATATATATTATATTTTATTTATTTAATTTTTATTATTTTTATTTTTAATTTTTATTAATTTTAATTTTTATTAATTTTTATTTTTATTAATTTTTATTTTTATTAATTTTTATTTTTATTAATTTTTATTTTTATTAATTTTTATTTTTATTAATTTTTATTTTTATTAATTTTTATTTTTATTAATTTTTATTTTTATTAATTTTTATTTTTATTAATTTTTATTTTTATTAATTTTTATTTTTATTAATTTTTATTTTTATTAATTTTTATTTTTATTTTTATTTTTATTTATTTTTATTTTTATTTATTTTTATTTTTATTTATTTTTATTTTTATTTATTTTTATTTTTATTTATTTTTATTTTTATTTATTTTTATTTTTATTTATTTTTATTTTTATTTATTTTTATTTTTCTATTTTATTTTTTTTTATTATTTTTTTTATTTTTTTATTTATTTTTATTTTTTATTTTTATTTTTATTAATTATTTTTATTTTTATTTATTTTTATTTTTATTTATTTTTATTTTTACCCATCTCTGAGTATTGATAGTACCTGGTGGACAAAATGTTTTAATGAAATGCTATAAACTGTATGTTGTAGTGTCCACTAATAAAGTAACAGCAGAACGTTGTTCCCATTAAAGCTTAAGCCACAAACTACGTTAGTAAGTTTTTATTCAAATATGCATTTTTATCTTCATTTATACTACAGTATTAAAGATTTCAACATTGTGTTTTGGATCTCTGTGGTGCTAATAGCTTACTTCATTAGAGAAAGTTTCCAATTTGGATAACTGAATGGAAATGCATTTTGTCTAGGAAAGAGAAAGAATAGATACATTTCACACAATTTATAATGTGGCTTCTTAGATGTAGAATACAGTGGACCCCCGGTTAACGATATTTTTTCATTCCAGAAGTATGTTCAGGTGCCAGTACTGACTGAATTTGTTCCCATAAGAAATATTGTGAAGTAGATTAGTCCATTTCAGACCCCCAAACATACACGTACAAACGCACTTACATAAATACACTTACATAATTGGTCGCATTGGGAGGTGATCGTTAAGCGGGGGTCCACTGTACTTTTTCCAGACTTTTTTTTTTTTTTTAAGCAGAAGTGTTATAAGAAGAGCAGAGTATATGGAGAGTAAAAGAAAGGTGAAGAGAGTGGTGAGAGAGTGCAAAAGGAGAGCAGATGAAAGAGTGGGAGAGGCACTGTCAAGAAATTTTAATGAAAATAAGAAAAAATTTTGGAGTGAGTTAAACAAGTTAAGAAAGCCTAGGGAAAGTATGGATTTGTCAGTTAAAAACAGAGTAGGGGAGTTAGTAGATGGGGAAAGGGAGGTATTAGGTAGATGGCGAGAATATTTTGAGGAACTTTTAAATGTTGAAGAAAGGGAGGCGGTAATTTCATGCACTGGCCAGGGAGGTATACCATCTTTTAGGAGTGAAGAAGAGCAGAATGTAAGTGTGGTGGAGGTACGTGAGGCATTACGTAGAATGAAAGGGGGTAAAGCAGCTGGAACTGATGGGAACATGACAGAAATGTTAAAAGCAGGGGGGGATATAGGGTTGGATTGGTTGGTACTTTTGTTTAATAAATGTATGAAAGAGGGGAAGGTACCTAGGGATTGGCGGAGAGCATGTATAGTCCCTTTATATAAAGGGAAAGGGGACGAAAGAGATTGTAAAAATTATAGAGGAATAAGTTTACTGAGTATACCAGGAAAAGTATACGGTAGGGTTATAATTGAAAGAATTAGAGGTAAGACAGAATGTAGAATTGCGGATGAGCAAGGAGGCTTCAGAGTGGGTAGGGGATGTGTAGATTAAGTGTTTACATTGAAGCATATATGTGAACAGTATTTAGATAAAGGTAGGGAAGTTTTTATTGCATTTATGGATTTAGAAAAGGCATATGATAGAGTGGATAGAGGAGCAATGTGGCAGATGTTGCAAGTATATGGAATAGGTGGTAAGTTACTAAATGCTGTAAAGAGCTTTTATGAGGATAGTGAGGCTCAGGTTAGGGTGTGTAGAAGAGAGGGAGAATACTTCCCGGTAAAAGTAGGTCTTAGACAGGGATGTGTAATGTCACCATGGTTGTTTAATATATTTATAGATGGGGTTGTAAAAGAAGTAAATGCTAGGGTGTTCGGGAGAGGGGTGGGATTAAATTATGGGGAATCAAATTCAAAATGGGAATTGACACAGTTACTTTTTGCTGATGAAACTGTGCTTATGGGAGATTCTAAAGAAAAATTGCAAAGGTTAGTGGATGAGTTTGAGAATGTGTGTAAAAGTAGAAAGTTGAAAGTGAACATAGAAAAGAGTAAGGTGATGAGGGTATCAAATGATTTAGATAAAGAAAAATTGGATATCAAATTGGGGAGGAGGAGTATGGAAGAAGTGAATGTTTTCAGATACTTGGGAGTTGACGTGTTGGCGGATGGATTTATGAAGGATGAGGTTAATCATAGAATTGATGAGGGAAAATAGGTGAGTGGTGCGTTGAGGTATATGTGGAGTCAAAAAACATTATCTATGGAGGCAAAGAAGGGAATGTATGAAAGTATAGTAGTACCAACACACTTATATGGGTGTGAAGCTTGGTTGGTAAATGCAGCAGCGAGGAGACGGTTGGAGGCAGTGTAGATGTCCTGTTTAAGGGCAATGTGTGGTGTAAATATTATGCAGAAAATTCGGAGTGTGGAAATTAGGAGAATGTGTGGAGTTAATAAAAGCATTAGTCAGAGGGCAGAAGAGGGGTTGTTGAGGTGGTTTGGTCATTTAGAGAGAATGGATCAAAGTAGAATGACATGGAAAGCATATAAATCTATAGGGGAAGGAAAGAGGGGTAGGGGTCGTCCTCGAAAGGGTTGGAAAGAGGGGGAAAAGGAGGTTTTGTGGGCGAGGAGCTTGGACTTCCAGGAAGCGTGCATGAGCGTGTTAGATAGGAGTGAATGGAGACGAATGATACTTGGGACCTGACGATCTGTTGGAGTGTGAGCAGGGTAATATTTAGTGAAGGGATTCAGGGAAACCGGTTATTTTCATATAGTCAGACTTGAGTCCTGGAAATGGGAAGTACAATGTCTGCACTTTAAAGGAGGGGTTTGGGATATTGGGAGTTTGGAGGGATATGTTGTGTATCTTTATACGTATATGCTTCTAAACTGTTGTATTCTGAGCACCTCTGCGAAAGCAGTGATAATGTGTGAGTGTGGTGAAAGTGTTGAATGATGATGAAAGTATTTTCTGTTTGGGGATTTTCTTTCTTTTTTGGGTCACCCTGCCTCGGTGGGAGACGACCGACTTGTTGAAAAAAAAAAAAAAAAAATGTAATCTGGGGTGTTTGTTAATTCTCCTGTATTGGCAGTCCTCTGGTTTTTCTTTTGATTTGCTTCATTTTTCAGTGTCTTATAAAAAAAATAGATAAATGCATCCTATATTGTATTTTCAGCTGAACCAACACTTTTTTTTTTTCTATGCAAAAGTGTGTATAGTGAAGTGAAAGTGTAGAAGTAGCCCCCATCAGCAGACACCATGATGAACAGCGAGTTTATCCTCGAACTCATTAGTGTCTTTCATACTGGCCCTGTGAGTCTACATCTTTGTATGTTGCCTTTGTTCCAACATTGTTTAATATTGCTACTGTTCTAAAATTGTATTCTGCTTTATTTAAATTTTTGACATTCATAATGTTATACCGTATTCCTTGTATACTGTACTAAACATTAATCTAAGCATAGCAAGACTGAATATTTGTGGCCCTGAGGCAGGTTGAGCCAGGCTCCTGTCTACAGAAACTGGTAGGAAATGTGCCAACAGGCGTCATTCTGAAGGATGTCTCTCTTGAGATCCACGGAGGAGAACTGATGGCCATCCTGGGCTCCAAGGGTGAGTGTTGTTGTCTTTGCATTCTGAGCTCCAAGGGTGTATTACCACCTTGACTCACCACTTTCCTGTAACCACCATCACCACTAAATTCACTATCTCATTAGTGTTAACTTGACAGGAAGTGGTAAGCGTGCCCTGCTGGAGGTGATCTCTCGCCGTGCCCAGGGCCCCACCCGTGGTCAGATACTGTTGAACCATGTGCCCATGTCGCTGAGGTTGTTTCAAGACTCTTGTGGCTATGTCACTTATAAAACGCAGCTGCTGGAGGGACTCACAGCCAAACACACCCTTGAGTATGCTGCTAAACTCTCGCTTAGTTCCAAGGTCAGTGATAATATTAAGCTTAAGCATTTTTCTTCATTTTCGTAAAAACTGGTGAAGGGCTCTTGATCCAAGGAATTGTAGTTATCCTATTCCTCAGATCAAACCAGACTGCCTCCATTTCCTGTGTGCTTAATACTTCCCAAGATTAATAATAAAAATTAGTAAGAATTAATTTTGAACAAATTGTCTTCTTACTTGCACTCTCCTGGTCTTTCTCTTACTGTTGTCATTGCTAAATAAGTCACTTTTCTTACTTGTCTTCTCTTGCTGTTATTAATAAACAAGATCACTCGTGTCTTGTGTAGTTCTTGTCAGAAAAGGCCATTAATAAGGTTGTAATAATGTTGGTAGAATTATCAACAAGATGTAAAGTAAAAGGACACAAGTGCAACTAATGTGAAATTTTTATTGTGGCAACATTTCGCTCTCCAGGAGCTTTGTCAAGCCATAACGGCTTGACAAAGTTCCTTGCACTTGTGTCCTTTTACTATACATTAATAAGGTTGCCTACATTTACAGTCATTGTTCTGCACAACAGTGTAACAGGAAAGGGACAACAGACCCCAATGGAAATAAGTCCTTTGAATTTTTTGGATTATCCTAGGTAATTTACACTACAGGCAGGCCCCACTTTACAGCACTTAGCTTTACAGTGTTTTGCTAATACAGCAGTTTTCAATTATGTATACCTATTCTTCATTTATTCAGACTTCTTACAATAAATATATTCACCATTCATTATAAGCCAAGGATGAAAATATTTTAACTAAAACATTCTCTTGATTTCCTAAAATCTTAGCAATCGACGCCTGTATGTATACACAAATGGAGTTACCTCCGCTACTCAGCCTGTAGTTGTTGGAGTGGCACAGGGTAGTGTCCTTGGCTCTCTACTCTTCCTCTTTTACATCAATGACCTCCCCAGTGCATCTTGACTCCTTAAACCAGTTCTGTTTGCATATGACACTACTAGTGTCTTCTCCCACTCAAACTGGGATGTGCTTAGATACTGTAAATGACGAGCTACTAAAAATATCTACTTGGATGATGACCAACAAACTCGCTCTCACTATAGACAAAACCTACTTCATGCTGTTTGGAAACAGAGCTTTAAATATCCAGCTTAACATATTGATAAATGGTTCTCCCATTACAAGACACATAGGGGGCAAATTTCTAGGTCTTCACCTTGACTCTAATCTTAAATTTCAGACCCACATCCAGCATATGTTCAAGAAGGTTTCCAAAACAGTAGGCATCCTTCCCAAGATATGGTACTATGTACCCCAAACAGCACTTACACTATACGATGCTTTCATCTACGCTTACCTCACCTATGGTATTTGTGCTTGGGGATCGACCACGGCCAATCACCTTAAACCTTTGCACCAGACAACACACCACACTGCTCTTCAAGAGCTTGAACTTGCTTAATATACAAAATGAACACTTGTATTACTGTGCTTACTATATTTTTTTATTATTATTATTAACACTGGCTGTTTCCCACCAAGGCAGGTGTCTTGCCAGAAGGGTACTTTACACTACAGTTTTTAAACTGCAACATTAACACCCCTCCTCCAGAGTGCAGGCACTGTACTTCCCATCTCCAGGACTCAAGTCCGGCCTGCCGGTTTCCCTGAATCCCTTCATAAATGTTACTTTGCTCACACTCCAACAGCATATCAAGTATTAAAAATCATTTGTCTCCATTCACTCCTATCAAACACGCTCATGCATGCCCGCTGGAAGGCCAAGCCCCTCGCACACAAAGCCTCCTTTACCCCCTCCCTCCAACCTTTCCTAGGCCGACCCCTACCCCTCCTTCCTTCCACTGCAGACTGATACACTCTTGAAGTCATTCTGTTTCGCTCCATTCTCTCTACATGTCCGAACCACCTCAACAACCCTTCCTCAGCCCTCTGGACAACAGTTTTGGCAATCCTGCACCTCCTCCTAACTTTCCAAACTATGAATTCTCTGCATTATATTCACACCACACATTGCCCTCAGACATGACATCTCCACTGCCTCCAGCCTTCTCCTTGCTGCAACATTCATCACCCATGCTTCACACCCATACAGGAGCGTTGGTAAAACTATACTCTCATACATTCCCCTCTTTGCTTCCAAGGGCAAAGTTCTTTGTCTCCACAGACTCCTAAGTGCACCGCTCACCCTTTTCCCCTCATCAATTCTATGATTCACCTCATCTTTCATAGACCCATCCGCTGACACGTCCACTCCCAAATATCTGAATACATTCACCTCCTCCATACTCTCTCCCTCCAATCTGATATCCAATCTTTCATCACCTAATCTTTTTGTTATCCTCATAACCTTACTCTTTCCTGTATTTTCTTCTTTTACATACTTTTTACATACTTTTACATTTTCTTCTTTTACAATTTTCTTCTTTTACATACCCTACCAAATTCATCCACCAACCTCTGCAACTTCTCTTCAGAATCACCCAAGAGCACAGTGTCATCAGCAAAGAGCAACTGTGACAACTCCCACTTTGTGTGATTCTTTATCTTTTAACTCCACACCTCTTGCCAAGACCCTCGCATTTACTTCTCTTACAATCCCATCTATAAATATATTGAACAACCACGGTGACATCACACATCCTTGTCTAAGGCCTACTTTTACTGGGAAATAATCTCCCTCTTTCCTACATACTCTAACTCGAGCCTCACTATCCTCGTAAAAACTCGTCACTGCTTTCAGTAACCTACCTCCTATACCATACATCTGTAACATCTGCCACATTGCCCCCCTATCCACCCTGTCATACGCCTTTTCCAAATCCATAAATGCCACAAAAACCCCTTTAGCCATATCTAAATACTGCTTACTATATATACAGAACATTAAATTCCAATATAATCTCTTCCCCCCCCACTCAAACTTCTAGATAATTACAACAGAATGAACAGGCATAACACTAGGCACAAAACACACTGTAATCCCTCATGTCCATCTCACACTATGCAAAAATACAATGCAATGCACATAAAGGGCCTGAAGATCTGGAATTCAATGCCAGAACCAGCAACAGGTCCCATTCCTGCAAATCAGTTTAGGTCTATACTTAAAAATCATCTCATCTCTTGATATTAACCATACCTTTGCTAAATCATCTACCTAGCTTGAATCAGCTCTCCCAAATATTTTATGACCTCTAATCTATTAAAACATTAATTCATACGTAAAATTGTAGTTGTATCATAAATTGTATTACGTACTTGTATTATGTTATTAGTTATGTACTACATCAAGACTATAAATCTTATTAACTATAAACTATTTGGCTACCTCACAGAAGTAATAGAGTAAAATAATGAATAACTAAAATTTACCACTCTTGACCTGTCTAGACTTAGGTAGTCTTTAAGTATTAGGATTAGTCTTCCCGAAATGCCGTGGCATGACAGTGGCTTTCTTTGTACCAAACAAATTATAATATGTAATCACGCATTGTAACTTTTGCATATAAGTAAATTTTTGTAGTTGTATGTAATGTGTACTGTACAGTAGAACCTCAGCTTACGAGTGCCCCACCATGCGAATTTTTCAAGATACGGAAAATTTGTTAATGAAGAACTCGCAAAAATTGCAACCTGGTTGACAGTCAATAAACTTACACTTAATATCAACAAAACCTTTTACATTGTTTGTGAGTAGAGCAAGTGAGGTCCAACTAAACATTATGCTTAACAACACCCTTATCGGTAAACATAATGAGGGAAAACTCCTGGGTCTGCACCTTGAGAGCAACCTGAAATTCAACGCCTATATCCAACACATAAAAGAAAGTTTCTAGGACAGTTGGCATCCTCTCAGATACGTTGCTTTGTACCACAACAGCACTACTTACACTATACTATTCACTGATCTACCCATTCCTCACTTATGCTATTAGTACCTGGGGTTCCACAATGAAAAACCACCTAAAATCAACAACACAATAAAAAGCTGCAGTGCAAATGATCACACAATCCACTGCTAGACAACCCCCCCCTCACTCTTCAAAGACCTAAACCTACTCACTATACAAAACATTCACTTGTACTACTTACTACTGTAGAACCTACATTTACAGAACAATCAATTCTAATATAAAGCCCAAATTAAAATGCTTTCTTGACAGTTGCATTAGGACTCATAGACACAACACTAGGCACAAAAACCTCTGACATTCCCCTTGTCAAGCTAAATCTTTTCAAAAACTCATTGTACATAAAAGAGGCCAAAACTCTGGGAAACTCTGCCAGAAATCTCCAGAACCACTGGTTCAGCTAGCATTTTTAAAACTACCTTATCTCCTTAACCTATCCCAGCCCATCATAAATACATCTGTAGAAACTATACATGCATTTGCTCAATATCATGAACATTTTAAAACTTTCTCATCAATTTAATTAATATTTGTATTTATCTCAAATGTTAATCACTACATTCTGTCTGCCTAAGGTAAATATGTGATCAAAATTGTACGTCTTCTCTACAAGACTTATTAAAGCCATATAGCATGACCTAATAAAATACTCAATTCTCTTGTATTCATTGTAAATCATCTAATGACCATTTGTACTGTTATTGCCTTGTTAATTATAAGTTAATTTTAAGTTTGCCTGAAATGCTCTGCATATAAGGGGCTTTTGGCATGTATTGTACACCTAACTATTATATTTCTTTGTACAAACATATACAGTGGAACCTCTTCTTAACCCTTAAACTGTCCAAACTTAGATCTAATTTTTTTCAACAATTGAAAGTATGTAAAAAAAGTAGATTTTTTTTTTTTTACATTTGAAAACTTGTAAAAAACTTTGATCTCTTTTTTTTTTTTTTTTTTTTTTTTTTTTTTTTTTTTTTTTTTTTTTTTTTTTTTTTTGTTATATTTGAAAATGTGTGTGTAAAGGTAGAAAGTTGAAAGTGAGCATAAAAAAGAGTAAGGTGATGAGAGTATCAAATGATTTAGATAAAGAAAAATTGAATATCAAATTGGGGAGGAGGAGTATGGAAGAAGTGAATGTTTTCAGATATTTGGGAGTTGACGTGTCAGCGGATGGATTTATGAAGGATGAGGTTAATCATAGAATTGATGAAGGAAAAAAGGTGAGTGGTGCATTGAGATATATGTGGAGGCAAAAAATTTTATCTATGGAGGCAAAGAAGGGAATGTATGAAAGTAGTATAGTAGTACCAACACTCTTATATGGGTGTGAAGCTTGCGTTGTAAATGCTGCAGCGAGGAGGTGGTTGGAGGCAGTGGAGATGTCCTGTCTAAGGGCAATGTGTGGTGTAAATATTATGCAGAAAATTTGGAGTGTGGAAATTAGGAAAAGGTGCAGAGTTAATAAAAGTATTAGTCAGAGGGCTGAAGAGGGTTTGTTGAGGTGGTTTGGTCATTTAGAGAGAATGGATCAAAGTAGAATGACATGGAGAACGTATAAATCTGTAGGGGAAGGAAGGCGGGATAGTGATCGTCCTCGAAAAGGTTGGAGGGAGGGGGTAAATGAGGTGTTGTGGGCGAGGGGCTTGGATTTCCAGCAAGCGTGCGTGAGCGTGTTAGATAGGAGTGAATGGAGACAAATGGTATTTGGGACCTGATGAGCTGTTGGACTTTGAGCAGGGTAATATTTAGTGAAGGGATTCAGGGAAATTGGTTATTTTATATAACCGGACTTGAGTCCTGGAAATGGGAAGTACAGTGCCTGCACTCTACAGGAGGGGTTCGAGATATTGGCAGTTTGGAGGGATATATTGTGTATTTTTGTATGTATATACTTCTAAACTGTTGTATTCTTGGCACCTCTGCAAAAAGTGATCATGTGTGAGTGAAGTGAAAGTGTTGAATGATGATGAAAGTATTTTCTTTTTGGGGATTTTTTCTTTTTGGGTCACCCTGCCTCGGTGGGAGACGGCCGACTTGTTGGAAAAAAAAAAATATAAAAAATAAATGTAGATCTACTTTTGGAGCACTTTGCATGTGAATGTAGATCTGCTTGGACAGTTTAAGGGTTAAGAGTGCATCCACGTGAGAGTTTTTCCAGATACAAGCAGTTGCTAGGTCGATTTTTTGCTTCCAGATGTGAGCGAAATTTCTAGATGCGAGTGGACCTCCAGGGAGGTTCCTTGACGCTGGTGAGGGTCTCTTGCTCTTGATATAGGGAATTGGATCTCAGTTGTTTGTTGGACTATCGTATTGAAACTTGGGCAATGTATGATGGAAAGGTGCTTCTTAACATACACCAAAAATTAAAGAAATCGGACCATAAGTAATGGAGTTCACTTTTCAGCCATTAGCCTCCCCTTAGTATATTTTCGTATGGTTTTTATGGTTGTAGTCTCGGATTTTTGGTCTTATTTGATAGAATGGAAGATATACTACAGAAATAGATATGACTTTGATTGGTTTCATGACGAAAAGTACCTTGAAATTGAGCTCAGAGTAGCAGAAATGTTAGATTTTTTGGCGATGTTCAAGAGTAAACGAATAATGTCACCGTCCAATACCTTTCCGACTGGCACTGCCCCTCAACCTTCAAATATTGGACAGCTCTTCAACACGCTAGCAGAAGTGGGAGCAGACATGAGGTAGCAGTGGCAGACATCATGAAGCAGCAGTGGCAGACATCATGAAGCAGCAGTGGCAGACATCATGAAGCAGCAGTGGCAGACATCATGAAGCAGCAGTGGCAGACATCATGAAGCAGCAGTGGCAGACATCATGAAGCAGCAGTGGCAGACATCATGAAGTAGCAGCGGCAGACATCATGAAGCAGCAGTAGCAGACAGCATGAGGCAGCAGTGGCAGACAGCATGAAGCAGCAGTGGCAGACAGCATGAAGCAGTAGTGGCAGACATCATGAAGCAGCAGTGCCAGACAACATGAAACAGCAGTGTCTGACTTTTTTGGGTTACCTTAGGTTCTTTACACATGTAGTCAGGAGCAGGAATGGCCGCTGTGGTGGCCCTGTAAATCCCAACAACAACAATGGCCGCTGTCACCACCACTAACTGCATACACAATGACGTGTATTTTATTCATTCTAGTACATATATATATCATGTTTCTGTTATTAATATTGTTTATTATGTCACATTAGATGAATTGGAATAGATAAATCAGCCACAGAGTTGATATTAGGAAAATTATTGAAGTATTTTGTTGTGCCTGGAATTCCACTGGAACAGATTAATTCCATTTCAGTTAATTTAAATGAGGAAATTGACTCTGCAAACAAGAAAATCCAGATGTGAGCAAGGTCACAGAATGGATTAAACTCGTAAGTAGAGGTTCCACTGTATGTCGAATAAAATATTATTATTATTATTATTAGCACCCTTCTGGCAAGACAGTGATGGAGTGAATGATGGTGAAAGTTTTTCTTTTTCGGGCCACCCTGCCTTGGTGGGAATCGGCCAGTGTGATAATAAAAAAAAAAATTATTATTATTATTATTAAGTTAGATAAACTTGCTACCGTATACATAAATTAACGATATTGATAAAAATTAAATTGAACGCACTACTCAAATTTGTCTAAAATTACTTTTAATTCATGTTTCCAAATAAAATGAAATATTTTTCCTTCAATGTTTATTACAAAAAATGTTTAGAGAGGTCTTGGAGAATGATTACCAAGTTTGTAAACTTGTACCAAAAAGTGTACAGTCCCATATAATAGTTGTGGAACTTCATAATTCTTGTCTTGCCTCTGCTGCTGAGGAGTGACTCTTACTCCTGCAACTGCTTACTGGTTCTCTTTCAAGATTGGGAGTTCAGTGCGATGTGGTAGAGTACGGCAGGTGCTGGCAGATCTGGCCCTAACACAGGTGGCCAATCGCCCAGTGGAGCAACTCACACCCTCTGAGTACCGCAGACTTGTCATCGGCGTCCAGCTTATCAAGGATCCCTGTGAGTAACCACAACTTAATCCAACTCAGAAGATAAAATGACTTAAGTGGATTAATTACTGTTGATCATGCTGTGCATTGCAGATTCAAGAGAAGAAAGCAGGCTTTCTTTGCCAAACAAGGTGGGAGGGATGATGATCTTGGCTTGTTGAATCCTTTAGTCAGGTTGGAAACAGTATAGAGTACAGTGGACCCTTGGTTATTGGCTGTAATCCGTTCCAGAAGCTCGACCTAAAACTGAAGTGGCCGAAAACCGAAATAATATTTCCCGTAAGAATTAATGTAAATACTCTTAATCCGTTCCTGACACCCAAAAATATTCACAAAAAAAAATAATTTTTTTCAAGATTAATTATAGTTTTATATACAACAATGAGAACTAAATCAAATAAATACGTGAACAATTAAATCAGTATAACATAACTTTATTGAGGACTCTTCATGGCTTATGGAAGATAGGAGGAGAGAGGCTTGAGAGTCACTGTACCCCTGCAACTCGCTCCACTTTGCACACATGTCCTTAATCACTGAAGAAGGCACATTCTCTCCTCACTCTCCCTCCTTTGAAGCATTTTCCTCAGCTGTGGTCTGTTGCTGTTCCAGACGAAGGTCTTGCAACTCTACCCTCTACCACCATCACAACCACTACCACCCTCTACCACCATCACAACCACTACCACCCTCTACCACCATCACAACCACTACCACCCTCTACCACCATCACAACCACTACCACCCTCTACCACCATCACAACCACTACCACCCTCTACCACAATCACTACCACTACCACCCTCTACCACAATTGCTACCATCACAACCACTACCACCCACCACCACCATCACAACTACTACCACCCACCACCACCATCACAACCACTACCACCCACCACCACCATCACAACCACTACCACCCACCACCACCATCACAACCACTACCACCCACCACCACCATCACAACCACTACCACCCACCACCACCACAACCACTACCACCCACCACCACCATCACAACCACTACCACCCACCACCACCACCATCACAACCACTACCACCCTCCACCACCACCATCACAACCACTACCACCCTCCACCACCACCATCACAACCACTACCACCCTCCACCATCACAACCACTACCACCCTCTACCACCACCATCACAACCACTACCACCCTCCACCATCACAACCACTACCACCCTCCACCACCACCATCACAACCACTACCACCCTCCACCACCACCATCACAACCACTACCACCCTCCACCACCACCATCACAACCACTACCACCCTCCACCACCACCATCACAACCACTACCACCCTCCACCATCACAACCACTACCACCCTCCACCATCACAACCACTACCACCCTCCACCATCACAACCACTACCACCCTCCACCACCACCATCACAACCACTACCACCCTCTACCACAATTGCTACCACCATCACAACCACTACCACCCACCACCACCATCACAACTACTACCACCCACCACCACCATCACAACTACTACCACCCACCACCACCATCACAACCACCCACCACCACCATCACAACCACCCACCACCACCATCACAACCACTACCACCCACCACCACCATCACAACCACTACCACCCTCCACCATCACAACCACTACCACCCTCCACCACCACCATCACAACCACTACCACCCTCCACCATCACAACCACTACCACCCTCCACCACCACCATCACAACCACTACCACCCTCCACCACCACCATCACAACCACTACCACCCTCCACCACCACCATCACAACCACTACCACCCTCCACCACCACCATCACAACCACTACCACCCTCCACCACCACCATCACAACCACTACCACCCTCCACCACCACCATCACAACCACTACCACCCTCCACCACCACCATCACAACCACTACCACCCTCCACCACCACCATCACAACCACTACCACCCTCCACCACCACCATCACAACCACTACCACCCTCCACCACCACCATCACAACCACTACCACCCTCCACCACCACCATCACAACCACTACCACCCTCCACCACCACCATCACAACCACTACCACCCTCCACCACCATCACAACCACTACCACCCTCCACCATCACAACCACTACCACCCTCCACCACCACCATCACAACCACCCTCCACCATCACAACCACTACCACCCTCCACCATCACAACCACTACCACCCTCCACCACCACCATCACAACCACTACCACCCTCCACCATCACAACCACTACCACCCTCCACCACCACCATCACAACCACTACCACCCTCCACCACCACCATCACAACCACCCTCCACCATCACAACCACTACCACCCTCCACCATCACAACCACTACCACCCTCCACCATCACAACCACTACCACCCTCCACCATCACAACCACTACCACCCTCCACCATCACAACCACTACCACCCTCCACCACCACCATCACAACCACCCTCCACCATCACAACCACTACCACCCTCCACCATCACAACCACTACCACCCTCCACCATCACAACCACTACCACCCTCCACCACCACCATCACAACCACTACCACCCTCCACCATCACAACCACTACCACCCTCCACCACCACCATCACAACCACTACCACCCTCCACCACCACCATCACAACCACCCTCCACCATCACAACCACTACCACCCTCCACCATCACAACCACTACCACCCTCCACCATCACAACCACTACCACCCTCCACCATCACAACCACTACCACCCTCCACCACCACCATCACAACCACTACCACCCTCCACCACCACCATCACAACCACTACCACCCTCCACAACCACTACCACCCTCCATCACAACCACCCTCCACCATCACAACCACTACCACCCTCCACCATCACAACCACTACCACCCTCCACCAACACAACCATACCACACCATCACAACCACTACCACCCTCCACCATCACAACCACTACCACCCTCCACCATCACAACCACTACCACCCTCCACCATCACAACCACTACCACCCTCCACCATCACAACCACTACCACCCTCCACCACCATCACCACCCTCTACCACCATTTCTTCCACCCTCTACCACCATCACTACCACCCTCTACCACCACCACTCTTCTACTTTGCTACAATTTTCTTTCTTAAATTCCATCGTGTTTCTCATTGTCTTTACCAAAGGAACCTTATTAGGAACTTTCTTTGGGGCCATGGTTACTTATTTTGCAGTTGCACTTAATAAATAACCACCAAAAGCAATGGATTATAGCGAAATGTTTGGATGAATGAGCAGAAGCTTCCTCACTCGCCAGAGACACAGCTAGACTGATGCACGAGTGGCTGGAGGCGTTGGGTTGACGAGTCCCATACGGCTGATAAGCGAAATAACTGCCGATAACAGGAAGCCAAAAAAAACCAGCCGGTAAACTGAGTTGGCTGATAAGCAGAACGGCCAGTAACTGAGGATCCACTGTACTTGCATGGTAATGTCGCAGGATCAGAACAGGTAGGTATGTTAACAAGCTTTGATTTACTTCATTGTTACTTTTCTGAGGTGTAATATGATGAAAATTGTCTTGTATGTATACAGTAGAACTCTTGTATCTGCAGATTCGGTATATGCAGTTTCAATTATGCTAGCAGTTCTTTAAAGCCTAAAAAAGAAAGTGCTGATTCTCGACTTAGTGTTCATAATTTATCAATGTAAACGAAAAATGACTTGTATGTGGGGTTTGCTACTATCTGCAGTAGGTCTTAGAATGTATCACCCGCAGATATAATATTTCAACATTGTAAAATAATTAAAATTATACCATTGTTTGTAATAATGTAATTTTTATAAACTAACTTTAAACCTTTAATTACTGTACTCACCATAACTCATCGAAGGTCCATATAATTCTGTTATTGCCTAACTAAAGTTAATATTAAGCTTGCCATGTGCTAAAATATAATACTGTAACTACCTCTGTTGATATATAAAAATCAATGTTCAATTCAAAACAGGGATGTGTAATATCACCATGGTTGTTTAATATATTTATAGATGGGGTTGTAAAAGAAGTAAATGCTAGGGTGTTTGGGGGAGGGGTGGGATTAAATTATGGGGAATCAAATACAAAATGGGAATTGACACTGTTACTTTTTGCTGATGATACTGTGCTTATGGGAGATTCTAAAGAAAAATTGCAAAGGTTAGTGGATGAGTTTGGGAGTGTGTGTAAAGGTAGAAAGTTGAAAGTGAACATAGAAAAGAGTAAGGTGATGAGGGTATCAAATGATTTAGATAAAGACAAATTGGATATCAAATTGGGGAGGAGGAGTATGGAAAAAGTGAATGTTTTCAGATACTTGGGAGTTGACGTGTTGGCGGATGGATTTATGAAGGATGAGGTTAATCATAGAATTGATGAAGGAAAAAAGGTGAGTGGTGCATTGAGGTATATGTGGAGTCAAAAAATGTTATCTATGGAGGCAAAGAAGGGAATGTATGAAAGTATAGTAGTACTAACACTCTATGGGTGTGAAGCTTGGGTTGTGAATGCAGCAGCGAGGAGGCGGTTGGAGGCAGTGGAGATGTCCTGTCTAAGGGCAATGTATGGTGTAAATATTATGCAGAAAATTCGGAGTGTGGAAATTAGGAGAAGGTGTGGAGTTAAAAGTATTAGTCAGAAGGCTGAAGAAGGGTTGTTGAGGTGGTTTGGTCATTTAGAGAGAATGGATCAAAGTAGAATGACATGGAGAGCATTTAAATCTGTAGGAGAAGGAAGGCGGGGTAGGGGTCGTCCTCGAAAAGGTTGGAAGGAAGGGGTAAGGGAGGTTTTGTGGGCAAGGGGCTTGGACTTCCAGCAGGTGTGCATGAGCGTGTTCGATAGGAGTGAATGGAGACGAATGGTATTTGGGACCTGATGATCTGTTGGAGTGTGAGCATGGTAATATTTAGTGAAGGGATTCAGGGAAACTGGTTATTTTTATATTGCCGGACTTGAGTCCTGGAAATGGGAAGTACAATGCCTGCACTCTAAAGGAGGGGTTTTGGGATATTAGCAGTTTGGAGGGATATGTTGTGTATCTTTATTCGTATATGCTTCTAAACTATTGTGTTCTGAGCACCTCTGCAAAAACAGTGATTATGTGTGAGTGAGGTGAAAGTGTTGAATGATAATGAAAGTATTTTCTTTTTGGGTATTTTCTTTCTTTTTGGGTCACCCTGCCTCGGTGGGAGACGGCCGACTTGTTGAAAAACAAAAAAAAATAGTATAGTCTGTAATGTATTAGGTTTAGTCAGCCCGAAATGCCTCGGCATGATAGTGGCTTTCTTTCCACTTTCAAATCAGTATTGTAATTAAACATTGTAAACTATGCATGGAAATAGACTCCTTATAACATGTCAGTCACACATTGTAAACTTTCGAAAGAAATAAAAATTTGAATTTGATATAGGGCCAATACTGTTTAGTGTAAGTATGCAGCTGTTGGTTTTGATGTTCATGTGAATCAATCAATCAATCAAAAAGTTTATTCTCTATAAGGTTTATAGTGCAGGGTTTACAGATTTTGGTTATTGTGTGGATTATATGTAATGAAATACTAATTACAGAGGGGGCCACTAGAACACCTAGCATTGCTAGGCATTTCGGGCAAGCTTAGATTAATTCTTAACCCTAAATTATTACAAATTGTGGAGTAAGTTGACTAAATACTAAGTGACTAAATACTAGTTTGTGAGTTTAGCAATGTGAATGCTTTTGTTTTGGCACAATACATAATTTCTATATTGGAGTATCACAGGCAAACTTATGACTAGTTAGGAATTATTATTTTAAGATTAAGATGCGTATTTCTGTGCTTATAGTCAAATGGGTGAGTGAGTGAGTGTAAGTGTGAACCACCAGGTGGTTTTTATGTAGTTAGTGGACGGGGTGTATCAGGGAGATAAGATGTTTTCTAACGGTAGTTTCGAAGGTGATGAATGTGTCTGCAGTTCTAGAGATTTCAGGTAGGGTGTTCTAGATTTTAGGGCCTTTGACATACATTGAATTTTGGTAAAGATTTAGTCGGACACGGGGAATGTCGTAGAGATGTTTGTGTCTGGTGTTATGCCTGTGGGTCCTGTCACAACTATCAAGAAAGCATTTTAGGTCAAGGTTAATATTGGAATTTAACCCTTTGACTGTCGCGGCCGTATATATACGTCTTACGAGGTACCGTGTTTGACGTATATATACTCATAAATTCTAGCGGCTTCAAATCAAGCAGGAGAAAGCTGGTAGGCCCACATGTGAGAGAATGGGTCTGTGTGGTCAGTGTGCACCATATAAAAAAAATCCTGGAGCAAGCAGTGCATAATGAGAAAAAAAAACTCCGAACGTTTTTTTTAATTAAAATGCAGAGTTTGTGGTCTATTTTTGTATAGTATTTATGGTTGTATTCTCGTTTTCTTGGTCTCATTTGATAGAATGGATAACATATTATAGAAATAGAGGTGATTTTGATTGATTTTACTATAAAAAGAACCTAGAAATGGAGCTCAAAGTAGGGGAAATGTTTGATTTTTGCCAATGTTCAAAAGTAAACAAATGATGCCATTGTCCAATAAATGTCCAACTAGCCATTCTAATATGCAGTCATGAATGGGTTGATGTTATTTATACAATTATTACAGTATTGCAGTAGTCTGCATAATAGTAAGTCTTCTAGTTTTTGTTTAAATAAAAATTCAAAATAGAAAGCAAGAGTAATATCAGAGGGGCCTGGAGACATGACTGATGAGTAAAGAAAATGTTATTTTAGAGCCAGGATTGTCTTCATTGTTCATTCTGGACCTTATTTTGAAATTGTCATATTTTTTAGTTTTTGTGAAATTGGCCAAATTGCAAATTTCTGACCACATTATTAGGTAGTTGAAATCGGTAAATGGGCAGTTTCTTGTACTCAATCGATAGACAAAATGGAGTTCTAAAGAAATAGCTATGAGTTTGGGCGACTGGAACAATGGAATTAACTGAAAATAGGGCTCAAAGTGGGCGAAATCGCCGATTTGTAAACAGCGCCGAGGTCGCTAAATTCGCGAGAGCATAATTCCGTCAGTTTTCCATCAAATTACGTTTTTTTGGTGTCATTACAATTGGGAAAAGGTTCTCTATCATTTCATAAGAAAAAATAATTTTTTTTTTTTTTAACTTAAATTTTGCGACACCAGGAGACACCTCAGGATTGGGGGTTGCGACAGTCAAAGGGTTAAGGTGCTGTATATGTAGATTGCACGGTAGTAAGTGTGGATGTTCTGAACAGGGAGTAAGTTTAGATCTATGCAAAAGCCTTCGACAAGTGTGACCATGGCGTAATAGCGCACAAAATGCGTGCTAAAGGAATAACAGGAAAAGTCGGTCGATGGATCTATAATTTCCTCACTAACAGAACACAGAGAGTAGTAGTCAACAGACTAAAGTCCGAGGCAGCTACGGTGAAAAGCTCTGTTCCACAAGGCACAGTACTCGCTCCCATCTTGTTCCTCATCCTTATATCCGACATAGACAAGGATGTCGGCCACAGCACCGTGTCTTCCTTTGCAGATGACACCCGAATCTGCATGACAGTGTCTTCCATTGCAGACACTGCAAGGCTCCAGGCGGACATCAACCGAATCTTTCAGTGGGCTGCAGAAAACAATATGAAGTTCAACGATGAGAAATTTCAATTACTCAGATATGGTAAACACGAGGAAATTAAATCTTCATCAGAGTACAAAACAAATTCTGGCCACAAAATAGAGCGAAACACCAACGTCAAAGACCTGGGAGTGATCATGTCGGAGGATCTCACCTTCAAGGACCATAACATTGTATCAATCGCATCTGCTAGAAAAATGACAGGATGGATAATGAGAACCTTCAAAACTAGGGAGGCCAAGCCCATGATGACACTCTTCAGGTCACTTGTTCTATCTAGGCTGGAATATTGCTGCACACTAACAGCACCTTTCAAGGCAGGTGAAATTGCTGACCTAGAAAATGTACAGAGAACCTTCACGGCGCGCATAACGGAGATAAAACACCTCAATTACTGGGAGCGCTTGAGGTTCCTGAACCTGTATTCCCGGGAACGCAGGCGGGAGAGATACATGATTATATAGACCTGGAAAATCCTAGAGGGACTATTACCGAACTTGCACATGAAAATCACTCATTACGAAAGCAAAAGACTTGGCAGACGATGCAATATCCCCCCAATGAAAAGCAGGGGTGTCACTAGCACGCTAAGAGACCATACAATAAGTGTCAGGGGCCCAAGACTGTTCAACTGCCTCCCAGCATACATAAGGGGGATTACCAACAGACCCCTGGCAGTCTTCAAGCTGGCACTGGACAAGCACCTAAAGTCAGTTCCTGATCAGCCGGGCTGTGGCTCGTACGTTGGTTTGCGTGCAGCCAGCAGCAACAGCCTGGTTGATCAGGCTCTGATCCACCAGGAGGCCTGGTCACAGACCGGGCTGCGGGGGCGTTGACCCCCGGAACTCTCTCCAGGTAAACTCCAGTGGGGAGGTGTGTTGCCAGGGATGGGATTTAGTGATTAATCTTACTGCGGCTTTTTGTTGAGTTATTATTGGCTTTAGGTGTATTACTGCAGTTGATCCCCAAGCACAAATAGCATAGATGAGATATGGATAAACGAGTGAATGGTATAGTGTGAGAAGGGCATTTTGTGGCACGTAGTATCGTATCTTGGAGAGGATCCCAACTGTTTTGGATACTTTTTTTGATATGTGTTGGATATGGGTGCTGAAATTCAGGTTGTTGTTGAGGTATAGGCCTAGGAATTTGCCCTCATTATATCTGGCAATTAGAGTGCTGTCGATCTTAATGTTAAGTTACGCATCACCTGCTCTGCTACCAAACATAATATACAGGTCTCCTTCAACATTCACGTTTTCAACTTTCACGGGCTTCACACATTCGCGAATTCCCAACCGCCAAATTCCCAGCCACCAAATTCCCAGCCTCCAAATCATATTTAAGTTTCCCGCCACCTGCGAGTCCCTACTACCCTCCCTCCGACACCCGCAACTGGCAGCCAGCCCTCCCACCACTCAGTGTGGTGAGTGTTTTGTTTGTTCATTATTTGCTATTAAACTACAGTATAAATAATGTAAACCCATTCATGACTGCATATTGGAATGGCTATTCGGACAGGTATTAGACGGTGACATCATGTGTTTACTCTTGAACACTGCAAAGAATTAAACATTTCTGCTACAGCTAATAATAACAATAGTAATAATAATATTAATAACAATAATAATAATAATAATAATAATAATAATAAATATGATATAATTGAAGAAGGAAATTGTACAAAAATACGAGGGAGTGGTTGACACATCGTCAGTGTGACTTTGTTTATGCTGGAGTGAACATTAGTCTCCTTGCTCTTCCAAACATTTCACAATAATTCATTGTGTTTGGTGCTTGTAGATTGAGTGTGACTGGAGTGGTAGAGGCAGTGATTGAGGCAATGGTATTTAATAACATACATGTTAATAATAATACATATTATTAATAATATGTACTATTATTATTTATAACATAGGTAGTAGGTTGGTAGACAGCAACCACCCAGGGAAGTACTACCGTCCTGCCAGATGACTGTGAAACAGAAACCTGTAACTGTTTTGCATGATGGTAGGATTGCTGGTTTCTTTTTCTGTCTCATAAACACGCTAGATACAGGGATATCTTGCTACTCCTACTTACACTTTGGTCACACTTCACAGACACGCACATGCATATATATATATACATACATCTAGGTTTTTCTCCTTTTTCTAAATAGCTCTTGTTCTTCTTTATTTCTTCTATTGTCCATGGGGAAGTGGAAAAGAATTTTTCCTCCGTAAGCCATGCGTGTCATATGAGGCGACTAAAATGCCGGGAGCAATGGGCTAGTAACCCCTTCTCCTGTAGACATTTACTAAAAAAGAGAAGAAGAAAAACTTTATAAAACTGGGATGCTTGAATGTGCGTGGATGTAGTGCGGATGACAAGAAACAGATGATTGCTGATGTTATGAATGAAAAGAAGTTGGATGTCCTGGCCCTAAGCGAAACAAAGCTGAAGGGGGTAGGGGAGTTTCGGTTGGGGGAAATAAATGGGATTAAATCTGGAGTATCTGAGAGAGTTAGAGCAAAGGAAGGGGTAGCAGTAATATTGAAGGATCAGTTATGGAAGGAGAAAAGAGAATATGAATGTGTAAATTCAAGAATTATGTGGATTAAAGTAAAGGTTGGATGCGAAAAGTGGGTCATAATAAGCGTGTATGCACCTGGAGAAGAGAGGAATGTAGAGGAGAGAGAGAGATTTTGGGAGATGAATGTATAGGAGCCTTTGAACCAAGTGAGAGAGTAATTGTGGTAGGGGACCTGAATGCTAAAGTAGGAGAAACTTTTAGAGAGGGTGTGGTAGGTAAGTTTGGGGTGCCAGGTGTAAATGATAATGGGAGCCCTTTGATTGAACTTTGTATAGAAAGAGGTTTAGTTATAGGTAATACATATTTTAAGAAAAAGAGGATAAATAAGTATACTAGATATGATGTAGGGCAAAATTATAGTAGTTTGTTGGATTATGTATTGGTAGATAAGACTGTTGAGTAGACTTCAGGATGTACATGTTTATAGAGGGGCCACAGATATATCAGATCACTTTCTAGTTGTAGCTACACTGAGAGTAAAAGGTAGATGGGATACCAGGAGAATAGAAGCATCAGAGAAGAGAGAGGTGAAGGTTTATAAACTAAAAGAGGAGGCAGTTAGGGTAAGATATAAACAGCTATTGGAGGATAGATGGGCTAATGAGAGCATAGGCAATGGGGTCAAAGGGGTATGGGGTAGGTTTAAAAATGTAGTGTTAGAGTGTTCAGCAGAAGTTTGTGGTTACAGGAAAGTGGGTGCGGGAGGGAAGAGGAGCGATTGGTGGAATGATGTAAAGAGAGTAGTAAGGGAGAAAAAGTTAGCATATGAGAAGTTTTTACAAAGTAGAAGTGATGCAAGGAGGGAAGAGTATATGGAGAAAAAGAGAGAGGTTAAGAGAGTGGTGAAGCAATGTAAAATGAGAGCAAATGAGAGTGGGTGAGATGTTATCAACAAATTTTGTTGAAAATAAGAAAAAGTTTTGGAGTGAGATTAACAAGTTAAGGAAGCCTAGAGAACAAATGGATTTGTCAGTTAAAAATAGGAGAGGAGAGTTATTAAATGGAGAGTTAGAGGTATTGGGAAGATGGAGGGAATATTTTGAGGAATTGTTAAATGTTGATGAAGATAGGAAAGCTGTGATTTCGTGTATAGGGCAAGAAGGAATAACATCTTGTAGGAGTGAGGAAGAGCCAGTTGTGAGTGTGGGGGAAGTTCGTGAGGCAGTAGGTAAAATGAAAGGGGGTAAGGCAGCCGGGATTGATGGGATAAAGATAGAAATGTTAAAAGCAGGTGGGGATATAGTTTTGGAGTGGTTGGTGCAATTATTTAATAAATGTATGGAAGAGGGTAAGGTACCTAGGGATTGGCAGAGAGCATGCATAGTTCCTTTGTATAAAGGCAAAGGGGACAAAAGAGAGTGCAAAAATTATAGGGGGATAAGTCTGTTGAGAAGGTGTGGAGTTAATAAAAGTATTAGTCAGAGGGCAGAAGAGGGGTTGTTGAGGTGGTTTGGTCATTTAGAGAGAATGGATCAAAGTAGAATGACATGGAAAGCATATAAATCTATAGGGGAAGGAAGGCGGGGTAGGGGTCGTCCTCGAAAGGGTTGGAGAGAGGGGG
Organism: Cherax quadricarinatus; assembly: GCF_038502225.1. Classification (NCBI taxonomy): domain Eukaryota; kingdom Metazoa; phylum Arthropoda; class Malacostraca; order Decapoda; family Parastacidae; genus Cherax; species Cherax quadricarinatus. The sequence goes on along the minus strand of NC_091359.1, from coordinate 148,349 downwards.
TAAAGGAGGTTTTGTGGGTAAGGGGCTTGGACTTCCAGCAAGCGTGCGTGAGCGTGTTAGATAGGAGTGAATGGAGATGAATGGTACTTGGGACCTGACGATCTGTTGGAGTGTGAGCAGGGTAATATTTAGTGAAGGGATTCAGGGAAACCGGTTATTTTCATATAGTCGGACTTGAGTCCTGGAAATGGGAAGTACAGTGCCTGCACTTTAAAGGAGGGGTTTGGGATATTGGCAGTTTGGAGGGATATGTTGTGTATCTTTATATGTGTATGCTTCTAGACTGTTGTATTCTGAGCACCTCTGCAAAAACAGTGATAATGTGCGAGTGTGGTGAAAGTGTTGAATGATGATGAAAGTATTTTCTTTTTGGGGATTTTCTTTCTTTTTTGGGTCACCCTGCCTCGGTGGGAAATGGCCGACTTGTTGAAAAAAAAAAAAAAAAAAAAAAAAGTCTGTTGAGTATACCTGGTAAAGTGTATGGTAGAGTTATTATTGAAAGAATTAAGAGTAAGATGGAGAATAGGATAGCAGATGAACAAGGAGGTTTTAGGAAAGGTAGGGGGTGTGTGGACCAGGTGTTTACAGTGAAACATAAAAGTGAACAGTATTTAGATAAGGCTAAAGAGGTCTTTGTGGCATTTATGGATTTGGAAAAGGCATATGACAGGGTGGATAGGGGGGCAATGTGGCAGATGTTGCAGGTGTTTGGTGTGGGAGGTAGGTTACTGAAAGCAGTGAAGAGTTCTTACGAGGATAGTGAGGCTCAAGTTAAAGTATGTAGGAAAGAGGGAAATTATTTCCCAGTAAAAGTAGGCCTTAGACAAGGATGTGTGATGTCACCGTGGTTGTTCAATATATTTATAGATGGGGTTGTAAAGAAGTAAATGCGAGGGTCTTGGCAAGAGGCGTGGAGTTAAAAGATAAAGAATCACACATAAAGTGGGAGTTGTCACAGCTGCTCTTTGCTGATGACACTGTGCTCTTGGGAGATTCTGAAGAGAAGTTGCAGAGATTGGTGGATGAATTTGGTAGGGTGTGCAAAAGAAGAAAATTAAAGGTGAATACAGGAAAGAGTAAGGTTATGAGGATAACAAAAAGATTAGGTGATGAAAGATTGAATATCAGATTGGAGGGAGAGAGTATGGAGGAGGTGAATGTATTCAGATATTTGGGAGTGGATGTGTCAGCGGATGGGTCTATGAAAGATGAGGTGAATCATAGAATTGATGAGGGGAAAAGAGTGAGTGGTGCACTTAGGAGTCTGTGGAGACAAAGAACTTTGTCCTTGGAGGCAAAGAGGGGAATGTATGAGAGTATAGTTTTACCAACGCTCTTATATGGGTGTGAAGCATGGGTGATGAATGTTGCAGCGAGGAGAAGGCTGGAGGCAGTGGAGATGTCATGTCTGAGAGCAATGTGTGGTGTGAATATAATGCAGAGAATTCGTAGTTTGGAAGTTAGGAGGAGGTGCGGGATTACCAAAACTGTTGTCCAGAGGGCTGAGGAAGGGTTGTTGAGGTGGTTCGGACATGTGGAGAGAATGGAGCGAAACAGAATAACTTCAAGAGTGTATCAGTCTGTAGTGGAAGGAAGGCGGGGTAGGGGTCGGCCTAGGAAAGGTTGGAGGGAGGGGGTAAAGGAGGTTTTGTGTGCGAGGGGCTTGGACTTCCAGCAGGCATGCGTGAGCGTGTTTGATAGGAGTGAATGGAGACAAATGGTTTTTAATACTTGACGTGCTGTTGGAGTGTGAGCAAAGTAACATTTATGAAGGGGTTCAGGGAAACCGGCAGGCCGGACTTGAGTCCTGGAGATGGGAAGTACAGTGCCTGCACTCTGAAGGAGGGGTGTTAATGTTGCAGTTTAAAAACTGTAGTGTAAAGCACCCTTCTGGCAAGACAGTGATGGAGTGAATGATGGTGAAAGTTTTTCTTTTTCGGGCCACCCTGCCTTGGTGGGAATCGGCCAGTGTGTTAATAAAAAAAAAATATTATTATTATTATTATTATCATTATTATTATCATTATTATTGTTATTGTTATTATTATTATTATTATTATTATTATTATTATTATTATTATTATTATTATTATTATTATTATTATTATTATTATTATTATTATTATTACTATTGTTATTATTAGCAATAGCAGAAATGTTTGATTCTTTGCTGTGTTCAAGAGTAAACACATGATGTCACCATCTAATACCTTTCCTAATAGCCATTCCAATATGCAGTCATTAATGGGTTTACATTATTTATTCTGTAGTTTAATAGCAAATAATGAACAAACAAAACACTCACCACACTGAGTGGTGGGAGGGCTGGCTGCCAGTTGTGGGGGTCGGAGGGAGGGTAGTAGGGACTCGCAGTGGTGGAGGCAGTGGTGGAGGCAGTGGTGGAGGCAGTGGTGGAGTCTGTGGTATTTAATAACATACATGTTATTAAATAACATACATTATTAAAGCATAACATGTATATATTTAGTACAGTTTATGACGTTTTCATGTATTTTATGATTATTCATGGTTCAACAAGTTAAGGAAGCAGTTATATTTTTTTTTTTTTTATTATCTCACCGACCGATTCCCACCAAGGCAGGGTGGCCCGAAAAAGAAAAACTTTCACCATCATTCACTCCATCACTGTCTTGCCAGAAGGGTGCTTTACACTACAGTTTTTAAACTGCAACATTAACACCCCTCCTTCAGAGTGCAGGCACTGTACTTCCCATCTCCAGGACTCAAGTCCGGCCTGCCGGTTTCCCTGAATCCCTTCATAAATGTTACTTTGCTCACACTCCAACAGCATGTCAAGTATTAAAAACCATTTGTCTCCATTCACTCCTATCAAACACGCTCACGCATGCCTGCTGGAAGTCCAAGCCCCTCGCACACAAAACCTCCTTTACCCCCTCCCTCCAACCCTTCCTAAGCCGACCCCTACCCCGCCTTCCTTCCACTACAGACTGATACACTCTTGAAGTCATTCTGTTTCGCTCCATTCTCTCTACATGTCCGAACCACCTCAACAACCCTTCCTCAGCCCTCTGGACAACAGTTTTGGTAATCCCGCACCTCCTCCTAACTTCCAAACTACGAATTCTCTGCATTATATTCACACCACACATTGCCCTCAGACATGACATCTCCACTGCCTCCAGCCTTCTCCTCGCTGCAACATTCATCACCCACGCTTCACACCCATATAAGAGCGTTGGTAAAACTATACTCTCATACATTCCCCTCTTTGCCTCCAAGGACAAAGTTCTTTGTCTCCACAGACTCCACAGCAGTATTGTAATATATTTCCCTACAATCTATTGGGGCACCGAACATTCATGGTTTTTCAACATTCGCGAGGCTCTTGATCCCCTAGCCCTCGCGAATGTTGAGGGAGACCTGTAGTAGGTTTTGTCAGTGTTAAGTGTAAGTTTATTGGCTGTCATCCAAGTTGATATTTTGAGCAGCTCCTCATTAACAATGGTGTTGAGGGTGGCAAGATTAGGGTGAGAGATAACATAAGTCGTGTCATCAGCAAAGAGAATGGGTTTCAGGTGTTGGAATACGTTTGGAAGATCACTGATGTAAATGACGAAGAGCAGGGGTCCAAGGACACTTCCTTGTGGAACTCCAGTATCAAGTGGCTGTGTTGATGATGCTGTCTTTAACCCTTAAACTGTCCAAACATAGATCTATGTTTTTTTCAACATTTGAAAGAATGTAAAAAAATGTAGATCTTCTTTTTGTTTTTTTTTTTACATTTGAAAACGTGCAAACAAAACTTTGATCTAGGTTTTTTTTTTTTGTTTTATTTGGAAATATGTAAAAAAAGTAGATCTACTTTTGGAGCACTACGCACGGGAACATACATCTGTTTGGACAGTTTAAGGGTTAATGGTGACATACTGATACCTATTAGTAAGGTAGGATTTGAAATATGCAAGCGCATGGCCTCTTATACCATAATGGTCAAGTTTGTGGAGTAGAATGCCATGGTCTACTGTGTCAAAAGCTTTTCTTAGGTCAATAAAAATTCCTAGTGGATATTCCTTATTTTCCAATGCTGTGTAAAGCAGATCTAGCATTTTTACAATTGCATCATTAGTGCTTTTATTTTTCCTGAATCCAAATTGGCAGGGGTTGAGTATGTTTTGTGCCGTTACAAATGAATACATGTACAGTCTCCTGTGCACGAGTTTCTCGAAAATTTTGGATAGCAATGGTAAGTTTGATATTGGCCTATAGTTGTTTACATCTGTAGGGTCACCACCTTTATGTATTGGTGTAACCCTTGCTGTCTTGAGTGGTTTCGGGAAGGTGCTAGTTTCCAGTGACTTGTTAAAAAGTAATGAATAGCATGCGAAAGGACATGGGCCGCTCACTTGTACAATAATGGTGGGACATGAGACAGGTTCCCTGAGTTATTTTTAAGTGACTTTATAATCTCAGTGACTTTGGTGGGCTCAGTTGGTACAAGATAGAAGGAATTTGGGATATTCCCATCTAGATAGTCCCCGGCATGGGCGTTGGTACGTGGGATTTTACTGGCAAGATTAGATCCTGTGGTTGAGAAGAAGTCGTTTATCTTGTTAGCTGTTTCAGTGGGATGCAGTGGTGTTTCATTATGTTTAGTTAGGACAATATTCTTGTTTTTTTTTCAGTTTGTGGGTGCCCAGAATCTGTGTGTGTTTTCCAGGTCTTTTTTATATCTCCTCTTGTGTCAGTGAATCTGCTGAGTAGTACAATTGTTTGGCTTTCTTTATTACATTGGTGAGAACTGATGAATAGTGTTTAAGAGTATCTTTGTGTATTAAACCCTGTCTATATTTCTTTTCATATTGGTGTTTCTTATCAATGGATTTCAGAATGCTGCTGGTTAGCCATGGGCAACCGAGCCATTTATTCGTGATCTGTTTCGTTTTTATAGGACAATGTTTGTTGTATAGTGTAAGTAAGTTAAGAAAAATGTCTGTCCAATTGTCAATACCATTGGCCTTGGAGAATTCTGTAGGCCAGTCAACAGTCTCTAGGTCTGCTGTGAACTTCCTTATTGATTCCTCGTCATGGAGTCTAAATGAAACTTTGTTGTATTCCAGTGGTGGTTTACTAATGTTTGTTAAGAGGAAGGTAGGATAGTGGTCTGTAGTGCTGTCTGTGATTATCCCTGATTTAAAGGGAGCTAGGATATTGGTCCATATATGGTCTATTGTGGTTGAACTTGTCTCGGTGAGCCTGGTTGGTTTAGTTATTGTTGGTATGAGAAGTGTGTTGTTCATATTGTTGATGAAATCAGTTACAGGCTGATCATCTAGTAGGCCAAGGTTGATATTGAAGTCTCCAGCTAAGAGAAGGTGGTGCTTGTTCATTTGTCTGTTTGTTGTTAGTGACTTTAATTTCTCACTGAAATTTGGGATGTTTGTGTGAGGTATCCGGTAAATGGCACCGATTGTTATAGGCGTCTTAAGGTTTTTTACAGTAAAATTAGCAAAAATGTATTCCCCATATTCATCACTAAAGCAAGTGGTGCTAATACAAGATAATTTGTTAGAGTAATAGATTGCAATACTACCCCCAACTTGGTTTGGTCTGCAGTTGTGAATTGCTGTGTATCCTGGTAGAGGGTAGATGTTACGTTGGTTGTCCCTTATTACTTTGATAGTAAGGTTCTCACTACATGTTCTAGTGTGGGGGTAGCTTTTACTTAATGGTCTTATTTGTCTAGGGGTAATACTTACATCATGGCTGATCATCCTGAGTGTCTCTGATACCCTTTCACCAGCCCTCTTCACAGGTTATGTAAACTACTACTATAAAAATATAACTGTATTCTCAATAGATATGTACAGAATATACAATTACAGCCTCACATTTTCAAAACAACGATCTACACACTGCATAGCTGTTCTCCCACATGGTATATCTCAACAACTTTAGTCCTCTCTCTCCTTGACATAACTCTGGGCTAACCAGTGTTTTGACACACTTTAGTCACCCTGGGTATGGTGGTCACAACTTAAATTATAAAAAAAAACTCACCCCTGGAGCACACATAATGCCCCAAAAGATAGAAGAAGGACCCAGAGATCCTGCCAGGTTGAAGGCCAGCCACAGAGAGACCGAGTCAGTGCGAGGGAGAGAGAGAAAGAGGCTAAGCTCCTCCCACCAAAACAAAAGACTGTTGCCAAGCACAATTCTCCAGTTACCACAATTCTACCACACCTTAATTTTACTTCTACAAAAGGAAATACAACTTGCTCCTCCCACCAAAACAAAAGACTGTTGCCAAGCACAATTCTCCAGTTACCACAATTCTACCACACCTTAATTTTACTTCTACAAAAGGAAATACAACTTTATAAACTACTTATTTAAATTTGTGTGTTTATGTGTCTATAGTATAACCTATTATATTGAAAAAAATAGGCTTGACCCAGCTGCCTCAGTCATAAGGTTGATCAGTCCTTCTGACATTTAGAGCAAAGTCCCCATCAATTCAATATAATTAGGTATTCCAGAGTAACTGTTACTTATAAATACATGTTGGGTCCTATAGCCCCATAACACCCCCACCTCCAGACGAAGTCTCACAAAAGCTAGCTGTGTCCCTCAGGATACGGCTAGTAAAAGTATATTGCTTAAGTCTGAAGGCGGTAAACAAGACTACTAGAAATGCTACATTTTCCCAGCACCATAACTACTCTTCACTTTACTGTTATTTACAAGAGATTGCAGAATTTTTTAGAAAAGCAATTTAACCATACCCATATACTCAAGTGTGTAACTATTTACAATTTTAGTGACTTTTAAACAATACACATTACAATGCAAAATTTTGCACACAATGCCCACTGTGAAAGCCCGCACCAACAGGCCTGTGCCTCTGCTACGGTAATCCAGCAAGCAACTGGTACTCCAGGGTGGCATCTTCCTGATCAGGAGACGAGAGTAGAGCCAAACCCAGAGCAGTCAGGTGTACCCCAGGCAGGAAACTTCACAAAACATGTCAAGGTGTCTCTCACTTGGTGGCCGAACCAAACAGTGAGACTTCCAGTCAACACTCACGATCCTTAACATGGTCAGGCACTTAAGCCCATCTTCCGAGGTCCCACTCCACACAGATCCTCCAAACTTATTAAGAGGAGGCTGTCATAGAACATGGAGGGGTCCAAGGGACCACAAGGCAAATCGTCGGGCCGTTTTGTACATAGAGCACACCAAGACACAACATCACATACCTTCCTGAACGTCTCATGTTACCGAAGGTTGTCAACCACTGCCTCAACTCACATTTACGTACACCCTGACCCTCGTCACACTTTTGGCTCTGACTCGACTCCTTTACAGTCAGACGGCTGGTAGAGAGTACTCAGGCTCGCCGAGAGTTCACCACTGCAAAAACAACAAGGTCAGCACATGACAAACACTATGTACAAAGTACGCACCATGCATCTACATGAAACATCTAGAGAGAGCATCAGCAACCACATTCTCTGAGCCTTTTATATATTTAACTTTCAAATTAAAAGGCTGTAGGAACAAAGCCCATTTTAAGAGTCTGATTTTAGTCACTATACACAGGAACAGGATGAAGAGATCCTGAGACATGTACAAATGCTGAATAGCCAGCCCCAAAATGAAAATTTTCTTTCCTGTGGTAAAATGTTGACATTTAAATTTAGAAGGTTGCTCGTTGATAGTAACAGTTCTGCAACCTCTCGCAGTGCAACAACAAACACCAAAGACATCTCTTTGCACCCAGGTTGGATACATCAAGTTTACACAAAAACCATCACGTTCCCTCACACACACAAATTTTAAGCACACAATGAACACAATTTGCATTACACACATTAAAATGGTACTGGCACACAGGCCATGGAAATAACATCTTTCTGCCCCCATGTTTTAGTTTATTTAAAATGTTTGCATCTCTTTGCATAAGTATCAATCTTTCTAATCCTGTAAACCTTAGTTGTTAAATGTACTTTGTGGTAGTCAGTGTTTATGCCCAGGGTGCCATCTAATTTGGGAACCATGAAGCATGGGAATGCCCACTGACTCTCACTAAGCACTACAAACTGGTGTTGGAAGAATTTCACTTCTTCCTCCATCTCCAATTTTTCATACAGATTTTTCCCACACAAAAATTGTTGAATTGGCTCAGTTTCCTTAACAATTTCCTCATGGAGTTTCAGTTTTTCCCCATTACTGACATCCCAAACTTTTATAAAGTTCCAAGGTGGCTGAGCCAACTCTCCAACATTTCTCATTAAACCCAAGCATGCATTTCCCAAAATCTTTTACACACATGTTATTTCTTGAATACGCTTTTGGTATTTCATACAGATTATTGTTTTGCAGCCCTTTACATTCCATTAAAACATTGGTCTCTCTGAATTTTTGACAGAACTTCAAACCCTTTAACCAGTTACTGTGTACACTATACTCATTCTTTTTCTGCTCAGGGGTGTGGGTTTTATATCTAACCCCTGGAAACTTCCCCCACAACATGTTCAGCTCACAGCAACTTGCCATACAGATTTTCACATGAATTGGCTCCAGTATCAGCACTTCCTCTCCAGCCTCCAGAGTATCATGGTCCACATTATGGTCCCACATCATCATCCTGGTCTGGTTGATGAGCACGTTCACTGGTACCATCCACCTCATACGAGCCAAACAGTATCTGAAACTGAGAAAAAGCTCCGAGGGGGGAGCATCACCATCCTCCCCAAGCCAATAGCTCAGAGATTCCAGAGTGCTTCCCCACTCAGCAAATACAAAGAAAGGGATCCTCTCATCCCAGTTGTTAGTATTGTCTATACCATAGGCTTGCATCATTGTCTTGAGGGTTTGATGTAATTTCTCTATTTCCCCTTGAGATGGAGAGTGATACACAGTTGAACACTGAGGCTCTACTTTTAGTCCCTTCAAAACATTTCTAAAAGACTTTGAGGTAAAGTTAGATCCTTGATATCTATTGTGTCCTGCTTAAGCCAGGTCTCAGTAAGAATAATGCAGGAGAAGGGTGTCTTTAGTGATTCAAGGAGTGCCAGGAGGTCATCATAGTGTTTGCTTAAGGACCTGATGTTGTAGTTAAGAACTGATAGACTTTTAGCACTGTTCAGGATAGTGCTGGCTTGTGATGCTGTGTAATAAAGGCAGTTACTTTCCAGTAGGTTTTAATTGGGTGTTAGATTATGGAGGTTTATATCAGGGTTGATGTGATCATTCATCTTCTAGGTTTAAATTGTGGTTATTTATATCCTGAATTATGTGTTGAGTTCTAGTACTGATATCTGTAGTAGTGGGAAGTTTGGACAAGTATATAGCTAAAGCACTTTGGTCATATAGAGTATATTAATTAATAAACATAATGAAGTTGATGTTGTCTAAGTGTTGTGCTAGAATGAGCTAAAGTACACCTAAGTATAAGCTAAAAATATAAAAATACAAATTAAAAATAGCACCAGACTCTCACTTGTAATTGCACTAAGGTCTAATATAATGAATTTGGTGTTGTCTATGTATTGAGCTAGAATGAGCTAAAGTACAACTAGGTTTAATCTAATAATATAAAAAATACTAGTTTAAAATGGCACAAGACTCTCACTTGTAATTGCACTAAGGTCTAATATAAGTTGTTAACAAGAACTAGAGTATAACTAAATTTAAATTGACAAGACAAGTTAAGGTAGCAAAAGAAAAAAAAAAAAGAAAAAAAAATTAAAATGGCAATGACTTGGTTATAATATGATAGTAAGATGGTACACAGGATAATATTAAAGTTGGAGTTGAATATACAAGCTTAAAAATTGGTAACAAAAGGTTAAGAAAAGTAAATAAAGTTGGGTGATAGTCTACAATAGAATAGGGCAATTATAAAAAAGTATATAATAAAATTTGAGGACTATTTGAGGACTGTATCCACTGTTCTTTCTAGGCATGCCTTGCATTGTAACCTTTAAGGGGGCTGTAGGGCAATTTTCCGCGCGCGCTCACCGAAAAATCGAAAAAATATGGAAATTTAGTTATATATACTGAAAAATAGCTCAACTCTTTGGCAACACAATGGTACCAGAATGAATGTTCTACGACGTTTCTACAAGAAATTATAGTCATTTATATCAGGTATGGTGACGGCGATGTTGGTAGCGAGTCTGCTCACGGCCTATATATTTTTTGGAGTTATTTTCTTGTTTTTTATCGCCTTTTCTTGCATTATTCTTTCTAATATAATAACTGACTATTTGGCATCATAAAACAGTAGGTGGGACTTATCCGCAGACTGAGCGACAGCTGGGAACCAGATGGGAACGCTCGGCAGTGTTCCAGCGCTCGAGGTGCCAGCCAGGAATCGCCCATTATTACGCTTATATCAGCTTATATATCAACTCTACGGCTTATTTGTCTATCAGAATTGATCTAATATGATATAATAAACACTCTAAATAACATACAAACATGTTATATACTCTAGACTGAATAAAATAGGCCATAATATGGCCCAGAGATTATCGGGAATATTTCGATATAAAAGTGTAACTGGTTACCCTGTTGTCTCTGAGTAAGAGAAAACGGTGTTTAGAGGCTAACTGCACTAGAACATCAGTTTACTAAGAAATACACCCAAACAAACGCGATTTTCGCGAATTTTTTTTTTTTTTTTTGAGACGGGGGGCCGGCCGGCGTTCCCGGCCGATATCTCGGAAGTAACTTATTCACCTATAATTCGAAGTGGTTCCTTTATTACTTAATTAAATGGAATAATATTCACAGATATTGTAGAATAATGATTTCTCTTATCCTGACCGTTGAGTTTTTGGAAATATTCCAAATACTTCGGGAGTTATGTGGGAGTAAAGGGCAGATTTTTTTGCAATATTCCAGAAACTAACAAACTTTATTTTTTTGTGAAATAACGATAAGGTATTTAGAGGGAAATATAACCGTCCGAATTAGTATTAGCATTGTTCTCTCGGCACCAAGTGTCCAAACAACCTTACGTAGCCCCATATAAGAATGACATCAACCCACAGGGCATTTTCAGTAAATCAGTCTTTTCTCAGTTGTTGTTTGAGGTATATTTTTGATAAATATTTTCAAGAAAGAGTGAGAACACTTTGTCTTGTGCACCAAAACTGGAGAAAATCGGACGAAAATAAACGAGTTAGGAATTTTGCCTGACGGCCCCCTTATAAAAAAGTATATAATAAAATTGGGTAATAAACCTTGCTATTTGAGGACTGTATCCACTGTTCTTTCTAGGCATGCCTTGCATTGTAACCTTTAACACTGTATTGCCTATTGGCATATTGACATCCCCTCTATAGTCTTTTTTTTTTTTTTTTTTGTAATACAGCCTCTCCTCACTTAATGATGGAGTTCTGTTCCTAAGACTACGTCGGTTAACAAATTCGTCGCTAAGCAAGCAGCATACTATAATAGTGGGTTTGTGTCATCCTTCTTTGATATTGTCTTAATGTCACCTTTGCACCATTTATGACTTTAGTATATTTTTAAATGTTTATACAGTAGTGTACTGTACGTTGTAATAAACAGAATAGAGAAAATCAGCTCTAATATATATTATTTAGGTATACATATTGGTCAGAGAGCTCGTTGTAAGTCAAAGTCGTTGGTAAGTGAGTACATTGCTAAGTAAGGAGAGGCTGTACTCAGTAACATATATAATTTCTTTGTAGTCTGTTTTTGCATATTTGCATGGTAAAAAATTTCCAACATGGCCATAAATTTGCTTGATGTTCAATTGAATGGTTAACAGCACTTTTGCAACCAAAATTTGATGTATTGCATACATTCACTATAGACATGCACAAATTCCCAAATTATTTTTATTTGATTCCAGTCATAAGAGCATTATATGTACCTAATTTCCTCAGTTTAAGTAATAAGGTAGCATGCAATTTAAAAATGTGAGAACAAGCACTAGGACATGTTTATTCAAAAAAGTTTTGATCATTTCTAATTTGATCACTTAATCACTTTGTTAAAAGCAATCAAATTCTAGTGTTTGCTCATGTGTTTTTTTTAAAGCAGTTGTTGGTATCAGTTACCAAGATGCCTGATTCTTCACCAATTACCAAGGTTTATACCGAGTCACAAACTTTTTGCCAAGACAGATTATTGGACCAACAAAGAAACCAAGTCTTTAGGAAGGATTGTTATATGGTAACATGTATTGTGACTGAGTTTTCTTTGTGTAGCATCCAGTAAATTAAACTATAACTAGCTAAGCCATGTATGTGTTTGTCCATCAGTGGTGGTGCTGCTAGATGAGCCAGCCTGGGGACTTGACCCCCTTAACACCTACTTTGTCATCTCCATACTCAGCAACCATGCCAAGAAATATAACCGCATTATCATTATTACTATGGAGAAGCCCAGGTGAGTATGTATATTATAATTTTCTCATCTTTTTATTGTTTCAGAATTTTACTTATCTAGTAAATGTTAGCATTTTCATCTTGTATCTTAGCCTTACTTTTCTACAAAATAAATATATTTATATTCAGTACAGTATATATAATATTGTAATTTAAATTTCAACAATTTCCCTACCTTTCACACTAAATTTTAATGCTACTCTCCATAAAACTTATGGAAGGGTTGTTGTAAGATTAAGACCCATATCAGGACTGTCCTGATGAATATTAAACTAACTTTCCATAAATCTGTCTACTTGCAATTTAAATATCAACCAGATTTATATATTAACCAGAAATTTACTTTGACATGAATTTAAAAAAAAATGTAATGCAAAGATTTGAACCCAAGACAAGAGGTATCATGGCCCCATCACTATGCTAATTTGCTCACTGCCTCTTTGTCAGAAAAAAATTACCCTGTAGTTGGACTGGATGTGTGTAAGGATCTGGTTGGTACACTGATCCACATTTCTGCCTAACACACACTGGCATATGATGGACAGTTTTATCAGGTTATGACTGAGTTGGGTGAGAAGGATAACAACTGCAGCTTGGTTCTGGTATCGAGTTGCTTCTTTATTTTTTAATTTCTTTTCATGTTTACATTGTAGATTTTTTATTTACTGAATGGAGTGGCTGAGACTATACAGTACCATGTTATCTTGTGCCAGAGTATTTGATAGCAAGAGATATTTGATTGGGGAACTGCAGGCCTGACCAACTAGGAGGAGGCACTGCCATATACTACTACAATGAACTGGAATGTATGAAACTTGCTTGCACAAGGGATAGCAATGGTGAATAAACAGTAGCTAAATTCACATCAGAGAACCTAAAAAACCTGTAACAGTTGGAACAGGCTACAGATTACCACACACAAATACTTACACTTTTAGTGGTAACCTTAGAAACATAACTGACTGAGAGTTGAATAAACACCACCTGATACTTCCAGGAGACTTCAACATAAACCTCATTAAAAGCAACTGACCCTCCAGTAGCTGATTTCACAAACACTATGAACAACTGCTTGCTACTACCTTCTATAAGTAAGCCAACAAGAATTTGAGGCAAGTGCCTCATTACCTCATTCGTTGATGACGGCATCTAAAGATAGTTGTTAGAAATGATTAAACTCAGTGAACAAGGTATGTCGATGGTAATAATATGGCTCTGGGCTGCATGAAATATTGTATAGCTATGTGGGTAGGTGTAACTATGTAGGCCAGGCAGACAACATAGCTAAATGCACCAGCTACCTACACCTGACTTCCTACAAATAAATACTACTCGCCTCTCACCCTTCATTAAGACTACAAATATTTTAAGGTAATTAATGAATGTACTGTGTATGTATTTGACTTTTTATTGTTTTTTAATGCCTAGTTATACTGTTAACTTAATATATGTTAGTGTACACTTGTCTTTCATTTGTATGCATTTACAAGTGGAAAAAATAGCGTTCTGCTTTCTGGTGATGTCCGCTTTCTGGCGGTAGCCTGGAACCTAACCTGCCGTATATATGGGGCCCTACTGTATACTTATATTTTAGCTTACTTATACGTATTTTAGTATACATACATTTCCATGTAAGCAAAGAGGGAAATGTATGAGAGTATAGTTGTACTAACACTCTTGTATGGGTGTGAAGTGTGGGTGATGAATGTTGCAATGAGGAGAAGGCTGGAGGCAGTGGAGATGTAAGTTTTTCTTTTTCGGGCCACCCTGCCTTGGTGGGAATCGGCCAATATGTTAATAAAAGAAAAAAATAAAAACATTTCAGTATACTGAATTGTCTTAAAGCTGAACATATAAAGTGTCTGATATCAAATGCTAAATTTTGACTAAAATTTGTATTACCATTTTGTACATTCTTCATATTTTTAATATTTGTTCCCATGTTGAGATATACAGCCTCTCCTCACTTAACAATGGAGTTCCGTTAATGAGACCATGTCGTTAAGCGAATTCGTCGCTAAGTGAGGAGCATACTATAATGGTAGTGAGTTTGTGTCAACCATCTTTGATATTGTTTTAATGGCACCCTTGCACCATTTATAACATTTCTTGTATATTTTTAAATGTTTTTACAGTAGTTTACCATATACTGAAATAACAGAATAGAGGAAATCAGCTGTTATATACATTATTTAGGTATGAATACTGGTCAGAGAGCCCGTCATTAGTCTGTTAGTATGTTGCTAAGTAAGGAGAGGCTGTACTTGTTTGGAGTGAAAAATTGGATATTAGATTAGAGAGAGGGAATGTGGAGGAAGTAAATATATTCAGATATTTGGGAGTAGTATTTGAGTAGTAGGTTGGTAGACAGCAACCACCCAGGGAGGTACTACCGTCCTGCCAAGTGAGTGTAAAACGAAAGCCTGTAATTGTCTTGCATGATGGTAGGATTGCTGGTGTCTTTTGTCTCTCATATATATGCAAGATTACAGGTACGTCTTGCTACTTCTACTTACAATTAGGTCACACTAAACATACATGTAAACGTTTATTTATACACACTCATCTGAGTTTTCTTTGATTTTATCTTAGTTCTCGTTTTTATTACTTTTCCTTTTATATCCATGGGGAAGTGGAATAAGAATCTTTCCTCCGTAAGCCATGCGTGTTGTAAAAGTCAACTAAAATGCCGGGAATAATGGGCTAGTAACCCCTTTTCCTGTAATAATTAATAAAAAGAATAAGAAAATTGTCAAAGTGGGAAGTCTGAATGTGTGTGGATGTTGTGCGAATGATGAGAAAGAGATGATTGTGGATGTTATGAATGAGAAGCTGGATGTCCTGGCTTTAAGTGAAACAGAGCTGAAGGGGGTGGGTGAGTTTCAGTGGAGAGGAATAATTGGGATTAGGTCAGGGGTTTCAAATAGAGTTAGAGCTAAACAAGAAGTAGCAATAATGTTGAAGGATAAGCTATGGCAGGAAAAGAGGGACTATAAATGTATTAATTCAAGGATTATTATTTTTATTATTAACACACTGGTCGATTCCCACCAAGGCAGGGTGGCCCGAAAAAGAAAAACTTTCACTATCATTCACTCCATCACTGTCTTGCCAGAGGGGTGCTTTACAGTACAGTTTATAAAACTGCAACATTAACACCCCTCCTTCAGAGTGCAGGCACTGTACTTCCCATCTCCAGGACTCAAGTCTGGCCTGCAGGTTTCCCTGAATCGCTTCATAAATGTTACTTTGCTCACACTCCAACAGCACGTCAAGTATTAAAAACCATTTGTCTGCATTCACTCCTATCAAACACGCTTACGCATGCCCGCTGGAAGTTCAAGCCCCTCGCACACAAAACCTCCTTCACCCCCTCCCTCCAACCTTTCCTAGGCCGACCCCTACCCCGCCTTCCTTTCACTACAGACTGATACACTCTTGAAGTCATTCTGTTTCACTCTATTCTCTCTACATGTCCGAACCACCTCAACAACTCTTCCTCAGTGCTCTGGACAACAGCTTTGGCAATCCCGCACCTCCTCCTAACTTTCAAACTACGAATTCTCTGCATTATATTCACACCACACATTGCCCTCAGACATGACATCTCCACTGCCTCCAGCCTTCTCCTCGCTGCAACATTCATCACCCATGCTTCACACCCTCTTTGCCTCCAAGGACAAAGTTCTTTGTCTCCACAGACTCCTAAGTGCACCGCTCACCCTTTTCCCCTCATCAATTCTGTGACTCGCCTCATCTCTCATAGACTCATCTGCTGACACGTCCACTCCCAAATATCTGAATACACTCACCTCCTCCATACTCTCTCCCTCCAGTCTGATATCCAGTATTTCATCACCTAATCTTTTTGTTATCCTCATAACCGTACTCTTTCCTGTGTTCACTCTTAATTTTCTTCTTTTACATCCCCTACCAAATTCATCCACCAACCTCTGCAACTTCTCTTCAGAATCTCCCAAGCGCACAGTGTCATCAGCAAAGAGCAACTCTGACAACTCCCACTTTGTGTGATACTTTATCTTTTAACTCCACACCTCTTGCCAAGACCCTCGCATTTACTTCTCTTACAACCCCATCTATAAATATATTGAACAACCATGGTGACATCACACATCCTTGTCTAAGGCCTACTTTTACTAGGAAATAATCTCCCTCTTTCCTACATACTCTAACTTGAGCCTCACTATCCTTGTAAAAACCCTTCACTGCTTTCAGTAACCTACCTCCTATACCATACACCTGCAACACCTGCCACATTGCTCCCCTATCCACCCTGTCATATGCCTTTTCCAAATCCATAAATGCCACAAAAACCTCTTTAGCCTTATCTAAATACTGTTCACATATATGTTTCACTGTAAACACCTGGTCCACACACCCCCCTACCTTTCCTAAAGCCTCCTTGTTCATCTGCTATCCTATTCTACGTCCTACTCTTAATTCTTTCAATAATAACTCTACCATACACTTTACCAGGTATACTCAACAGACTTATCCCCCTATAATTTTTGCACTCTTTTGTCCCCTTTGCCTTTATACAAAGGAACTATGCATGCTCTCTGCCAATCCCTGGGTACCTTACCCTCTTCCATACATTTATTAAATAATAGCACCAACCACTCCAAAACTATATCCCCACCTGCTTTTAACATTTCTATCTTTATCCCATCAATCCCAGCTGCCTTACCCCCTTTCATTTTACCTACTGCCTCACGAACTTCCCCCACACTCACAACTGGCTCTTCCTCACTCCTACTAGATGTTATTCCTCCTTGCCCTATTCACAAAGTCACAGTTTCCCTATCTTCTTCAACATTTAACATTTCCTCAAAATATTCCCTCCATCTTCCCAATACCTCTAACTCTCCATTTAATAACTCTCCTCTCCTATTTTTAACTGACAAATCCATTTGTTCTCTAGGCTTCCTTAACTTGTTAACCTCACTCCAAAACTTTTTCTTGTTTTCGACGAAATTTGTTAATATCTCGCCCACTCTCATTTGCTCTCTTTTTACATTGCTTCACCACTCTCTTAACCTCTCTCTTTTTCTCCATATACTCTTCCCTCCTTGCATCACTTCTGCTTTGTAAGAACTTCTCATATGCTAACTTTTTCTCCCTTACTACTCTCTTTACATCATTCCACCAATCGCTCCTCTTCCCTCCCGCACCCACTTTCCTGTAACCACAAACTTCTGCTGAACACTCTAACACTACATTTTTAAATCTACCCCATACCTTTTCGACCCCATTGCCTATGCTCTCATTAGCCCATCTATCCTCCAATAGCTGTTTATATCTTACCCTAACTGCCTCCTCTTTTAGTTTATAAACCTTCACCTCTCTCTTCCCTGATGCTTCTATTCTCCTTGTATCCCATCTACCTTTTACTCTCAGTGTAGCTACAACTAAAAAGTGATCTGACATATCTGTGGCCCCTCTATAAACATGTACATCCTGAAGTCTACTCAACAGTCTTCTATCTTTTTTTTTTTTTTTGTTTTTTTTTTTAAACAAGTCGGCCGTCTCCCACCGAGGCAGGGTGACCCAAAAAAGAAAGAAAATCCCCAAAAAGAAAATACTTTCATCATTCAACACTTTCACCACACTCGCACATTATCACTGTTTTTGCAGAGGTGCTCAGAATACAACAGTCTAGAAGCATACACATATAAAGATACACAACATATCCCTCCAAACTGCCAATATCCCAAACCCCTCCTTTAAAGTGCAGGCATTGTACTTCCCATTTCCAGGACTCAAGTCCGACTATATGAAAATAACCGGTTTCCCTGAATCCCTTCACTAAATATTACCCTGCTCACACTCCAACAGATCGTCAGGTCCCAAGTACCATTCGTCTCCATTCACTCCTATCTAACACGCTCACGCACGCTTGCTGGAAGTCCAAGCCCCTTACCCACAAAACCTCCTTTACCCCCTCTCTCCAACCCTTTCGAGGACGACCCCTACCCCGCCTTCCTTCCCCTATAGATTTATATGCTTTCCATGTCATTCTACTTTGATCCATTCTCTCTAAATGACCAAACCACCTCAACAACCCCTCTTCTGCCCTCTGACTAATACTTTTATTAACTCCACACCTTCTCCTAATTTCCACACTCCGAATTTTCTGCATAATATTTACACCACACATTGCCCTTAAACAGGACATCTCCACTGCCTCCAACCGTCTCCTCGCTGCTGCATTTACCACCCAAGCTTCACACCCATATAAGAGTGTTGGTACTACTATACTTTCATACATTCCCTTCTTTGCCTCCATAGATAACGTTTTTTGACTCCACATATACCTCAACGCACCACTCGCCTTTTTTCCCTCATCAATTCTATGATTAACCTCATCCTTCATAAATCCATCTGCCGACACGTCAACTCCCAAGTATCTGAAAACATTCACTTCTTCCATACTCCTCCTCCCCAATTTGATATCCAATTTTTCTTTATCTAAATCATTTGGCACCCTCATCACCTTACTCTTTTCTATGTTCACTTTCAACTTTCTACCTTTACACACATTCCCAAACTCATCCACTAACCTTTGCAGTTTTTCTTTAGAATCTCCCATAAGCACAGTATCATCAGCAAAAAGTAACTGTGTCAATTCCCATTTTAAATTTGATTCCCCATAATTTAATCCCAGCCCTCTCCCAAACACCCTAGCATTTACTTCCTTAACAACCCCATCTATAAATATATTAAACAACCATGGTGACATTACACATCCCTGTCTAAGACCTACTTATACCGGGAAGTAGTCTCCCTCTCTTCTACACACCCTAACCTGAGCCTGACTATCCTCATAAAAACTCTTTACAGCATTTAATAACTTACCACCTATTCCATATACTTGCAACATCTGCCACATTGCTCCTCTATCCACTCTATCATATGCCTTTTCTAAATCCATAAATGCAATAAAAACTTCCCTATCTTTATCTAAATACTGTTCACATATATGCTTCAATGTAAACACCTGATCTACACATCCCCTACCCACTCTAAAACCTCCTTGCTCATCTGCAATCCTACATTCTGTCTTGCCTCTAATTCTTTCAATTATAACCCTACCGTACACTTTTCCTGGTATACTCAGTAAGCTTATTCCTCTATAATTTTTACAATCTCTTTTGTCCCCTTTCCCTTTATATAAAGGGACTATACATGCTCTCTGCCAATCCCTAGGTACCTTCCCCTCTTTCATACATTTATTAAACAAAAGTACCAACCACTCCAACACTATATCCCCCCCTGCTTTTAACATTTCTGTCATGATCCCATCACTTCCAACTGCTTTACCCCCTTTCATTTTACGTAATGCCTCACGTACCTCCCCCACACTTACATTCTGCTCTTCTTCACTCCTAAAAGATGGTATACCTCCCTGACCAGTGCATGAAATTACTGCCTCTGTTTCTTCCTTAACATTTAAAAGTTCCTCAACATATTCTCGCCATCTACCTAAATACCTCCATCTCCCCATCTACTAACTCCCCTACTCTGTTTTTAACTGACAAATCCATATTTTCCCTAGGCTTTCTTAACTTGTTTAACTCACTCCAAAATTTTTTCTTATTTTCATTAAAATTTCTTGACAGTGCCTCTCCCACTCTATCATCTGCTCTCCTTTTGCACTCTCTCACCACTCTCTTTACCTTTCTTTTACTCTCCATATACTCTGCTCTTCTTATAACACTTCTGCTTTGTAAAAACCTCTCATAAGCTACCTTTTTCTCTTTTATCACACCCTTTACTTCATCATTCCACCAATCACTCCTCTTTCCTCCTGCCCCCACCCTCCTATAACCACAAACTTCTGCCCCACATTCTATCTACCAATACATAATCCAACAAACTACTGTCATTTCGCCCTACATCATATCTTGTATACTTATTTATCCTCTTTTCCCCAAAATATGTATTACCTATAACTAAACCCCTTTCTATACAAAGTTCAATCAAAGGGCTCCCATTATCATTTACACCTGGCACCCCAAACTTACCTACCACACCCACTCTAAAAGTTTCTCCTACTTTAGCATTCAGGTCCCCTACCACAATTACTCTCTCACTTGGTTCAAAGGTTCCTATACATTCACTTAACATATCCCCAAATCTCTCTCTCTACTCTACATTCCTCTCTTCTCCAGGTGCATACACGCTTATGACCCACTTTTCACATCCAACCTTTACTTTAATCCACATAATCCTTGAATTTACACATTCATATTTTCTCTTCTCCTTCCATAACTGATCCTTCAATATTACTGCTACCCCTTCCTTAGCTCTAATTCTCTCAGATACTCCAGATTTAATCCCATTTATTTCTCCCCACCAAAACTCCCCTACCCCCTTCAGCTTTGTTTCGCTTAGGGCCAGGACATCCAACTTCTTTTCATTCATAACATCAGCAGTCATCTGTTTCTTGTCATCTGAACTACATCCATGCACATTCAAACATCCCAGTTTTAAAGTTTTTCTTCTCTTTTTTAGTAAATGTTTACAGGAGAAGGGGTTACTAGCCTATTGCTCCCGGCATTTTAGTCGCCTCATACGACACGCATGGCTTACGGAGGAAAGATTCTTTTCCACTTCCCCATGGACAATAGAAGAAATAAAGAAGAACAAGAGCTATTTAGAAAAAGGAGAAAAACCTAGATGTATGTATACAGTGGACCCCCGGTTAACGATATTTTTTCTCTCCAGAAGTATGTTCAGGTGCCAGTACTGACTGAACTTGTTCCCATAAGGAATATTGTGAAGTAGATTAGTCTTTTTCAGACCCCCAAACATACACGTACAAACGCACTTACATAAATACACTTACATAATTGGTCGCATTCGGAGGTGATCGTTATGCGGGGGTCCACTGTATATATATGCATGTGCGTGTCTGTGAAGTGTGACCAAAGTGTATGTAGGAGTTTCAAGATATCCCTGTTATCTAGCATGTTTGAGACAGAAAAAGACACCAGCAATCCTACCATCATGTAAAACAGTTACAGGTTTCTGTTTCACAGTCATCTGGCAGGATGGTAGTACTTCCCTGGGTGGTTGCTGTCTACCAACCTACTGGAGTAAAATAAAGGTTGGATGTGAAAAGTGGGTTATAGTAAGCATATATGCACCTGGAGAAGAGAGAAGTGTAGAGGAGAGATAGAAATTTTGGGAAATGTTGAGTGAATGCGTGGGGAGTTTTGAACCAAGTGTGAGAGTACTTGTGGTTGGGGATTTCAATGATAAAGTGGATAAAAATGTTGTGGAGGGAGTTGTAGGTAAATTTGGGGTGCCAGGGGTAAATAAAAATGGGGAACCTTTAATTGAGCTATGTGTAGAAAGAGGTTTGGTAATAAGTAATACATATTTTATGAAAAAGAGGATAAATAAATATACAAGGTATGATATAGCACATAATGAAAGTAGTTTGTTAGATTATGTATTGGTGGATGAAAGGTTGATGGGTAGGCTCCAGGATGTACATATTTATAGAGGGGCAACTGATATAGTGGATCATTATCTAGTTGTAGCTACAGTTAGAATAAGAGGTAGATGGGATAAAAGGAAAATGGCAACAACAAGTAAGAGGGAGGTGAAAGTGTATAAGCTAAGGGAGGAGGAAGTTTGGGTGAAATATAAGCAATTATTGGCAGAAAGGTGGGCTTGGGGAAGTATGAGTAGTGGGGGGATTGAAGAGGGTTGGAATAGTTTTAAAAATGCAGTATTAGAATGTGGGGCAGAAGTTTGTGGTAATAGGAGGGTGGGTGCAGGAGGAAAGAGGAGTGATTGGTGGATTGATGAAGTAAAGGTTGTGATAAAAGAGAAAAAGGTAGCTTATGAGAGGTTTTTACAAAGCAGAAGTGTTATAAGAAGAGTAGAGTATATAGGTAGTAGGTTGGTAGACAGCAACCACCCAGGGAAGTACTACCGTCCTGCCAGATGACTGTGAAACAAAAACCTGTAACTGTTTTGCATGATGGTAGGATTGCTGGTTTCTTTTTCTGTCTCATAAACACGCTAAGATAACAGGGATATCTTGCTACTCCTACTTACACTTTGGTCACACTTCACAGACACGCACATGCATATATATATATACATACATCTAGGTTTTTCTCCTTTTTCTAAATAGCTCTTGTTCTTTTTTATTTCTTCTATTGTCCATGGGGAAGTGGAAAAGAATCTTTCCTCCGTAAGCCATGCGTGTCGTATGAGGCGACTAAAATGCCGGGAGCAATGGGCTGGTGACCCCTTCTCCTGTATACAATTACTAAAAAAGAGAAGAAGAAAAACTTTATAAAACTGGGTTGCTTAAATGTGCGTGGATGTAGTGCGGATGACAAGAAACAGATGATTGCTGATGTTATGAATGAAAAGAAGTTGGATGTCCTGGCCCTAAGCGAAACAAAGCTGAAGGGGGTAGGAGAGTTTCAGTGGGGGGAAATAAATGGGATTAAATCTGGAGTATCTGAGAGAGTTAGAGCAAAGGAAGGGGTAGCAGTAATGTTAAATGATCAGTTATGGAAGGAGAAAAGAGAATATGAATGTGTAAATTCAAGAATTATGTGGATTAAAGTAAAGGTTGGATGCGAGAAGTGGGTCATAATAAGCGTGTATGCACCTGGAGAAGAGAGGAATGCAGAGGAGAGAGAGAGATTTTGGGAGATGTTAAGTGAATGTATAGGAGCCTTTGAACCAAGTGAGAGAGTAATTGTGGTAGGGGACTTGAATGCTAAAGTAGGAGAAACTTTTAGAGAGGGTGTGGTAGGTAAGTTTGGGGTGCCAGGTGTAAATGATAATGGGAGCCCTTTGATTGAACTTTGTATAGAAAGGGGTTTAGTTATAGGTAATACATATTTTAAGAAAAAGAGGATAAATAAGTATACACGATATGATGTAGGGCGAAATGACAGTAGTTTGTTGGATTATGTATTGGTAGATAAAAGACTGTTGAGTAGACTTCAGGATGTACATGTTTATAGAGGGGCCACAGATATATCAGATCACTTTCTAGTTGTAGCTACACTGAGAGTAAAAGGTAGATGGGATACAAGGAGAATAGAAGCATCAGGGAAGAGAGAGGTGAAGGTTTATAAACTAAAAGAGGAGGCAGTTAGGGTAAGATATAAACAGCTATTGGAGGATAGATGGGCTAATGAGAGCATAGGCAATGGGGTCGAAGAGGTATGGGGTAGGTTTAAAAATGTAGTGTTAGAGTGTTCAGCAGAAGTTTGTGGTTACAGGAAAGTGGGTGCAGGAGGGAAGAGGAGCGATTGGTGGAATGATGATGTAAAGAGAGTAGTAAGGGAGAAAAAGTTAGCATATGAGAAGTTTTTACAAAGTAGAAGTGATGCAAGGAGGGAAGAGTATATGGAGAAAAAGAGAGAAGTTAAGAGAGTGGTGAAGCAATGTAAAAAGAGAGCAAATGAGAGAGTGGGTGAGATGTTATCAACAAATTTTGTTGAAAATAAGAAAAAGTTTTGGAGTGAGATTAACAAGTTAAGAAAGCCTAGAGAACAAATGGATTTGTCAGTTAAAAATAGGAGAGGAGAGTTATTAAATGGAGAGGTAGAGGTATTGGGAAGATGGAAGGAATATTTTGAGGAATTGTTAAATGTTGATGAAGATAGGGAAGCTGTGATTTCGTGTATAGGGCAAGGAGGAATAACATCTTGTAGGAGTGAGGAAGAGCCAGTTGTGAGTGTGGGGGAAGTTCGTGAGGCAGTAGGTAAAATGAAAGGGGGTAAGGCAGCCGGGATTGATGGGATAAAGATAGAAATGTTAAAAGCAGGTGGGGATATAGTTTTGGAGTGGTTGGTGCAATTATTTAATAAATGTATGGAAGAGGGTAAGGTACCTAGGGATTGGCAGAGAGCATGCATAGTTCCTTTGTATAAAGGCAAAGGGGATAAAAGAGAGTGCAAAAATTATAGGGGGATAAGTCTGTTGAGTGTACCTGGTAAAGTGTATGGTAGAGTTATAATTGAAAGAATTAAGAGTAAGACGGAGAATAGGATAGCAGATGAACAAGGAGGCTTTAGGAAAGGTAGGGGGTGTGTGGACCAGGTGTTTACAGTGAAACATATAAGTGAACAGTATTTAGATAAGGCTAAAGAGGTCTTTGTGGCATTTATGGATTTGGAAAAGGCGTATGACAGGGTGGATAGGGGGGCAATGTGGCAGATGTTGCAAGTGTATGGTGTAGGAGGTAGGTTACTGAAAGCAGTGAAGAGTTTTTACGAGGATAGTGAGGCTCAAGTTAGAGTATGTAGGAAAGAGGGAAATTTTTTCCCAGTAAAAGTAGGCCTTAGACAAGGATGTGTGATGTCACCGTGGTTGTTTAATATATTTATAGATGGGGTTGTAAGAGAAGTAAATGCGAGGGTCTTGGCAAGAGGCGTGGAGTTAAAAGATAAAGAATCACACACAAAGTGGGAGTTGTCACAGCTGCTCTTTGCCGATGACACTGTGCTCTTGGGAGATTCTGAAGAGAAGTTGCAGAGATTGGTGGATGAATTTGGTAGGGTGTGCAAAAGAAGAAAATTAAAGGTGAATACAGGAAAGAGTAAGGTTATGAGGATAACAAAAAGATTAGGTGATGAAAGATTGAATATCAGATTGGAGGGAGAGAGTATGGAGGAGGTGAACGTATTCAGATATTTGGGAGTGGACGTGTCAGCGGATGGGTCTATGAAAGATGAGGTGAATCATAGAATTGATGAGGGAAAAAGAGTGAGTGGTGCACTTAGGAGTCTGTGGAGACAAAGAACTTTGTCCTTGGAGGCAAAGAGGGGAATGTATGAGAGTATAGTTTTACCAACGCTCTTATATGGGTGTGAAGCGTGGGTGATGAATGTTGCAGCGAGGAGAAGGCTGGAGGCAGTGGAGATGTCATGTCTGAGGGCAATGTGTGGTGTGAATATAATGCAGAGAATTCGTAGTTTGGAAGTTAGGAGGAGGTGCGGGATTACCAAAACTGTTGTCCAGAGGGCTGAGGAAGGGTTGTTGAGGTGGTTCGGACATGTAGAGAGAATGGAGCGAAACAGAATGACTTCAAGAGTGTATCAGTCTGTAGTGGAAGGAAGGCGGGGTAGGGGTCGGCCTAGGAAGGGTTGGAGGGAGGGGGTAAAGGAGGTTTTGTGTGCGAGGGGCTTGGACTTCCAGCAGGCATGCGTGAGCGTGTTTGATAGGAGTGAATGGAGACAAATGGTTTTTAATACTTGACGTGCTGTTGGAGTGTGAGCAAAGTAACATTTATGAAGGGATTCAGGGAAACCGGCAGGCCGGACTTGAGTCCTGGAGATGGGAAGTACAGTGCCTGCACTCTGAAGGAGGGGTGTTAATGTTGCAGTTTAAAAACTGTAGTGTAAAGCACCCTTCTGGCAAGACAGTGATGGAGTGAATGATGGTGAAAGTTTTTCTTTTTCGGGCCACCCTGCCTTGGTGGGAATCGGCCGGTGTGATAATAAAAAAAAAAAAATAGAGTATATGGAGAGTAAAAGAAAGGTGAAGAGAGGGTGAGAGAGTGCAAAAGGAGAGCAGATGATAGAGTGGGAGAGGCAGTGTCAATAAATTTTAATGAAAATAAGAAAAAATTTTGGAGCGAGTTAAACAAGTTAAGAATGCCTAGGGAACGAATGGATTTGTCAGTTAAAAACAGAGTAGGGGAGTTAGTAGATGGGAAGATGGAGGTATTGGGTAAATGACGAGAATATTTTGAGGAACTTTTAAATGTCGACGAAGAAAGGGAGGCGGTAATTTCATGCACTGGCCATGGAGGTACACCATCTTTTAGGAGTGAAGAAGAGCAGGATGTGAGTGTGGGGGAGGTGCGCGAGGCATTATGTAGAATGAAAGGGGGTAAAGCAGCTGGAACTAACGGGATCATGACAGAAATGTTAAAAGCAGGGGACGACATAGTGTTGGAGTAGTTGGTATTATTGTTTAATAAATGTATGAAAGGGGAATGTACCTAGGGATTGGCGGAGAGCGTGTATAGTCCCTTTATATAAAAGGAAGGGGGACAAAAGAGATTGTAAAAATTATAGAGGAATAAGTTTACTGAGTATACCATGAAAAGTATATGGTAGGGTTATTATTGAAAGAATTAGAGGTAAGACAGAATGTAGAATTGCAGATGAGCAAGGAGGTTTTAGAGTGGGTAGGGGATGTGTAGATCAGGTGTTTACATTGAAGCATATATGTGAACAGTATTTAGATAAAGGTAGGGAAGTTTTTATTGCATTTATGGATTTAGAAAAGGCATATGATAAAGTGGATAGGAGAGCAATGTGGTAGATGTTGCAAGTATATGGAATAGGTGGTAAGTTACTAAATGCTGTAAAGAGTTTTTATGAGGATAGTGAGGCTCAGATTAGGGTGTGTAGAAGAGAGGGAGACTACTTCCCGGTAAAAGTAGGTCTTAGACAGGGATGTGTAATGTCAGCATGGTTGTTTAATATATTTATGGATGGGGTTGTAAAAGAAGTAAATGCTAGGGTGTTCGGGAGAGGGGTGGGATTGAATTATGGGGAATTAAATACAAAATGGGAATTGTCACAGTTACTTTTTGGTGATGATACTGTGCTTATGGGAGATTCTTAAGAAAAATTGCAAAGGTTAGTGGACAAATTTTTGAGTGTGTGTAAAGGTAGAAAGTTGAAAGTGAACATAGAAAAGAGTAAGGTGATGAGGGTATCAAATGATTTAGATAAAGAAAAATTGAATATCAAATTGGGGAGGAGTATGGAAGAAGTGAATGTTTTCAGATATTTGGGAGTTGACGTGTCAGCGGATGGATATATGAAGGATGAGTTTAATCATAGAATTGATGAAGGAAAAAAGGTGAGTGGTGCATTGAGGTATATGTGGAGGCAAAAAATGTTATCTATGGAGGCAAAGAAGGGAATGTATGAAAGTATAGTAGTACCAACTCTCTTATATGGGTGTGAAGCTTGGGTTGTAAATGCTGCAGCGAGGAGGTGGTTGGAGGCAGTGGAGATGTCCTGTCTAAGGGCAATGTGTGGTGTAAATATTATGCAGAAAATTCGGAGTGTGGAAATTAAGAGAAAGTGTGGAGTTAATAAAAGTATTAGTCAGAGGGCTGAAGAGGGTTTGTTGAGGTGGTTTGGTCATTTAGAGAGAATGGATCAAAGTAGAATGACATGGAGAGCGTATAAATCTGTAGGGAAAGGAAGGCGGGGTAGGGGTCGTCCTCGAAAAGGTTGGAGGGAGGGGGTAAATGAGGTGTTGTGGGCGAGGGGTTTGGACTTCCAGCAAGCATGCTTGAGCATGTTAGATAGGAGTAAATGGAGACAAGTGGTATTTGGGACCTGACGAGCTGTTGGAATGTGAGCAGGGTAATATTTAGTGAAGGGATTCAGGGAAACCAGTTATTTTATATAACCGGACTTGAGTCCTGGAAATGGGAAGTACAGTGCCTGCAGTCTATAGGAGGGGTTTGGGATATTGGCAGTTTGGAGGGATATTTTGCGTTTTTTTATATGTAACATTTATGAAGGGATTCAGGGAAACCGGCAGGCCGGACTCGAGTCCTGGAGATGGGAAGTACAGTGTCTGCACTCTTAAGGAGGGGTGTTAATATTGCAGTTTGAAAACTGTAGTGTAAAGCACCCTTCTGGTAAGACAGTGATGGAGTGAGTGATGGTGAAAGTTTTTCTTTTTCGAGCCACCCTGCCTTGGTGGGAATCGGCCAGTGTGCTAATAAAATAAAAAAAAATACTTCTAAAGCGTTGTATTCTGGGCACCTCTGCAAAAAGTGATTGTGTGAGTGAGGTGAAAGTGTTGAATGATGAAAGTATTTTCATTTGGGGGATTTTCTTTGTTTTTGGGTCACCCTGCCTCAGTGGGAGACGGCTGACTTGTTAAGAAAGAAAAAAAAATGGGAGTAGAATAATTGGCAGATGGGCCCATGAACAGGAACAGTGCAAGAATATCTGGCACTGCCCTGGGGTGTCTTATCTGGTTGGAATTTGGAGGGAGGCTAGGAGACTTGTTTTGAAGCAATTTCATTATTATTATTACTTTATATTTGGGGGTCTGAGGTAACTAGGGTGAGGAGGGCTTGTGCCTTCCAAATGGTATTACACTGAGTCTTATATTTTTTTTTCCTCCACAGGTCTGATATTCTGCCTTTCCTGGACCGTGTGACATACTTGTGTCTGGGTGATGTTGTATACACAGGTTCTACCAGGCACATGATTGATTACTTTAGAAGTATTGGCTTTCCCTGCCCAGAGCTTGAAAATCCACTAATGTATTATTGTAAGTACTGTTGTGTTGTAAGTACAGTACTATTACAGTGCAAGTGCTGTTGGTGTATATTGTTACGTTGTGAGTGCTATTGGTGTACACTGTTAAATTGTGAGTCCTGTTGGTGTGCACTGTTGCATTGTGAATACTGTTACATTGTGTTATTAGTGTGTACTGGGGGATTTCAACTTGAGACACCTAAAATGGAGTATAGCAAACAATGTTTTAGCAGAGATCACCCCAGGAGGCAGCTCAGATGAAAATTCACACACATGAGCTATTAACCCTTTGACTGTTGCAACATCAAATCCTGAAATGTTTCCTGGTGTTGAAAAATTTTTTGAAAAAAAAAAAAAAATTTCCTCATGAAATGATAGAATCTTTTCCCGATGGTAATGACACCAAAAGTACGAAAATTGATCGAAAACTTATGGAATTATGCTCCCACGCGAAGTTAGAGATCTCGGCAATATATACACATCGGCGATTTCGCCGACTTTGAGCCCAATTTTCAGCCAATTCCATTGTT
Organism: Cherax quadricarinatus; assembly: GCF_038502225.1. NCBI lineage: Eukaryota > Metazoa > Arthropoda > Malacostraca > Decapoda > Parastacidae > Cherax > Cherax quadricarinatus. Next base: position 119,099 of record NC_091359.1, on the reverse strand, counting down.
CCAGTCGACCAAACTCATAGGTATTACTTTAGATCTATATTTTTTCTATCAACAGAGTACAAGAAACTGCCCATTTACCGATTTCAACTACCCAATAAAGTGGTCAGAAATTGGCAATTTGGCCATTTTCATGCAAATTAAAAAAGATGCCAATTTCAAAATAGGGTCCAGAATAAACAATACAGACATTCTTGGCACTAAAATAACATATCCTCTGTTCATTAGTTATGTCTCCAGGCCCCTCTTATATTACTCTTGCTTTCTATTTTGATTTTTTATTCACACAAAAAATAGAAAATTTACTGTTATGCAGACTACTGCATTTTTGTAAAAATGGTATAAATAATATCAGTGCACTAGTTAAAGAATATTAGACTCCCCAGTTGACATGTATTGGATGTGTGGTGTGATTTGCTTACTCTTGAACATTGGTAAAAATCGAACATTTCTGCTACTTTGAGCTCAATTTCAAGGTCGTTTTCATCGTGAAACTAATCAAAATCATCTCTATTTCTGTAATATGTTTTCCATTCTATCAAATGAGACCAAGAAAACGAGAATACAACCATAAATACTATAGGAAAATGCACCTTAAAGTTGGCATTTTAATCCAAAAACACGGTCTGAGTTTTTCTTCTCTCATTATGCACTGCATGCTGCAGGATTTTTTTTTATACAGTGCACACTGACCACACAGACCCATTCTCTCACACGTGGGCCTACCAGCTTTCTTCTGCTTTATTTGAAGCCGCTAGAATTCTTGAGTATATATATGTTCGAAACACTGGCTCGTAAGACGTATATATACAGCTGAAACAGTCAAAGGGTTAAATCTCTGCACCAAATTCACCTTAAACTAGCAAATAATAGAGCCTACAAGACTAGAAAATACACTGGACCTCATCTTCACTAACAACAATGATCTGATATGTAATATAACCGTATCAAAGACAATACACTCAGATCAGAGCATAAATAGAGGTACAGACATGTATGAGCAGGGCTCCTGACCAGCAAAATGTGATCAGTTATGAGGGTGCCTTACATACACTGGAACAAATCAACCATGTCCTAAATGAAACGAGCCGGGAAGATATCCTAATCAACATGGATCTGAACCTTTGCCATGAAAAAATTAACTCTGTGGCACTTGAGGTCTGCTCAAGGCAAATTCCACTAAGAAAAATATAGAAGATGTAAACTAGAAAGAGAGAGATGCTCCCTATACAGGCAAAGGTGAACAATCACAGAGCTGCTGAGAGGGGCCAGTACGTATATCTGAAATACGAAGGGATGCACTTGTCAGAAATAACAATTATTGAACTTAAGCATAAGGGATCTTACAGGAGACAAGAATCTCAGGAAGAACTTAAAGCCATAAATGAAACTGAAAGAAACCCAAAATACAGCCTCTTCTCACTGAATGATGGAGTTCCGTTCCTAAGACCATGTTGGTAAACGAATTTGTTGCTAAGCAAGGAGCATACTATACTGGTAGTGGGTTTGTCAACCATCTTTGATATTGTTTTAATGCCACCTTTGCACCACTTATAACATTTTCAGTATATTTTAAATATTTATACAGTAAAGTACTATACAATGGACCCCTGCAAATTCGCGGTTCTGAATTTGCAGCTTCAGTAATTCGTGGATTTTTTCTTAGAACTTAACTAATAATTGTTCACAGAAATCCCCGCAAATTCGTGGAATTATTTTTTAGCTTTTTTGTGGCAATATATAATTTTTTGTTTTAACGCTAAATAGAAGAGAGAAGTGTAGAGGAGAGAGAGAGATTTTGGGAAATGTTGAGTGAATGCGTGGGGAGTTTTGAATCAAGTGTGAGAGTAATGGTGGTTGGGGATTTCAATGCTAAAGTGGGTAAAAATGTTATGGAGGGAGTAGTAGGTAAATTTGGGGAGCCAGGGGTAAATGTAAATGGGGAGCCTTTAATTGAGCTATGTGTAGAAAGAAATTTGGTAATAAGTAATACATATTTTATGAAAAAGAGGATAAATAAATATACAAGGTATGATGTAGCACGTAATGAAAGTAGTTTATTAGATTATGTATTGGTGGATAAAAGGTTGATGGGTAGGCTCCAGGATGTACATGTTTATAGAGGGGCAACTGATATATCGGATCATTATTTAGTTGTAGCTACAGTTAGAGTAAGAGGTAGATGGGAAAAGAGGAAGGTGGCAACAACAAGTAAGAGGGAGGTGAAAGTGTATAAACTAAGGGAGGAGGAAGTTCGGGTGAGATATAAGCGACTATTGGCAGAAAGGTGGGATAGTGCAAAGATGAGTAATGGGGGGGTTGAAGAGGGTTGGAATAGTTTTAAAAATGCAGTATTAGAATGTGGGGCAGAAGTTTGTGGTTATAGGAGGGTGGGTGCAGGAGGAAAGAGGAGTGATTGGTGGAATGATGAAGTAAAGGGTGTGATAAAAGAGAAAAAGGTAGCTTATGAGAGGTTTTTACAAAGCAGAAGTGTTATAAGAAGAGCAGAATATATGGAGAGTAAAGAAAGGTAAAGAGAGTGGTGAGAGAGTGCAAAAGGAGAGCAGATGATAGAGTGGGAGAGGCACTGTCAAGAAATTTTAATGAAAATAAGAAAAAATTTTGGAGTGAGTTAAACAAGTTAAGAAAGCCAAGGGAAAATATGGATTTGTCAGTTAAAAACAGAGTAGGGGAGTTAGTAGATGGGGAGATGGAGGTATTAGGTAGATGGCGAGAATATTTTGAGGAACTTTTAAATGTTAAGGAAGAAACAGAGGCAGTAATTTCATGCACTGGTCAGGGAGGTATACCATCTTTTAGGAGTGAAGAAGAGCAGAATGTAAGTGTGGGGGAGGTACGTGAGGCATTACGTAAAATGAAAGGGGGTAAAGCAGCTGGTACTGATGGGATCATGACAGAAATGTTAAAAGCAGGGGGGGATATAGTGTTGGAGTGGTTGGTACTTTTGTTCAATAAATGTATGAAAGAGGGGAAGGTACCTAGGGATTGGCGGAGAGCATGTATAGTCCCTTTATATAAAGGGAAAGGGGACAAAAGAGACTGTAAAAATTATAGAGGAATAAGCTTACTGAGTATACCAGGAAAAGTGTACGGTAGGGTTATAATTGAAAGAATTAGAGGTAAGACAGAATGTAGGATTGCGGATGAGCAAGGAGGTTTCAGAGTGGGTAGGGGATGTGTAGATCAAGTGTTTACATTGAAGCATATATGTGAACAGTATTTAGATAAAGGTAGGGAAGTTTTTATTGCATTTATGGATTTAGAAAAGGCATATGATAGAGTGGATAGAGGAGCAATGTGGCAGATGTTGCAAGTATATGGAATAGGTGGTAAGTTATTAAATGCTGTAAAGAGTTTTTATGAAGATAGTGAGGCTCAGGTTAGGGTGTGTAGAAGAGAGGGAGACTATTTCCCGGTAAAAGTAGGTCTTAGACAGGGATGTGTAATGTCACCATGGTTGTTTAATATATTTATAGATGGGGTTGTTAAGGAAGTAAATGCTAGGGTGTTTGGGAGAGGGGTGGGATTAAATTATGGGGAATCAAATTCAAAATGGGAATTGACACAGTTACTTTTTGCTGATGATACTGTGCTTATGGGAGATTCTAAAGAAAAATTGCAAAGGTTAGTGGATGAGTTTGGGAATGTGTGTAAAGGTAGAAAGTTGAAAGTGAACATAGAAAAGAGTAAGGTGATGAGGGTGTCAAATGATTTAGATAAAGAAAAATTGGATATCAAATTGGGGAGGAGGAGTATGGAAGAAGTGAATGTTTTCAGATACTTGGGAGTTGACGTGTCGGCGGATGGATTTATGAAGGATGAGGTTAATCATAGAATTGATGAGGGAAAAAAGGTGAGTGGTGCGTTGAGGTATATGTGGAGTCAAAAAACGTTATCTATGGAGGCAAAGAAGGGAATGTATGAAAGTATAGTAGTACCAACACTCTTATATGGGTGTGAAGCTTGGGTGGTAAATGCAGCAGCGAGGAGACGGTTGGAGGCAGTGGAGATGTCCTGTTTAAGGGCAATGTGTGGTGTAAATATTATGCAGAAAATTCGGAGTGTGGAAATTAGGAGAAGGTGTGGAGTTAATAAAAGTATTAGTCAGAGGGCAGAAGAGGGGTTGTTGAGGTGGTTTGGTCATTTAGAGAGAATGGATCAAAGTAGAATGACATGGAAAGCATATAAATCTATAGGGGAAGGAAGGCGGGGTAGGGGTCATCCTCGAAAGGGTTGGAGAGAGGGGGTAAAGGAGGTTTTGTGGGTAAGGGGCTTGGACTTCCAGCAAGCGTGCGTGAGCGTGTTAGATAGGAGTGAATGGAGACGAATGGTACTTGGGACCTGACGATCTGTTGGAGTGTGAGCAGGGTAATATTTAGTGAAGGGATTCAGGGAAACCGGTTATTTTCATATAGTCGGACTTGAGTCCTGGAAATGAGAAGTACAATGCCTGCACTTTAAAGGAGGGGTTTGGGATATTGGCAGTTTGGAGGGATATGTTGTGTATCTTTATATGTGTATGCTTCTAGACTGTTGTATTCTGAGCACCTCTGCAAAAACAGTGATAATGTGCGAGTGTGGTGAAAGTGTTGAATGATGATGAAAGTATTTTCTTTTTGGGGATTTTCTTTCTTTTTTTGGGTCACCCTGCCTCGGTGGGAGACGGCCGACTTGTTGAAAAAAAAAAAAAAAAAAAAAAAAAAAAAAATAAAAAAATTTAATAATTTTGTAACATAAATTCAGCAAAATTTCAATATAAAATATAATACAGCCTCTCCTCACTTAACGACGGAGTTACATTCTTAAGACCGCATTGTTAAACGAATTCGCCGCTAAGTGAGGAGCATATAATGGTAGTGTGCCAACCATCATTGATATTGTTTTAATGTCACCTTTGCACCATTTATAACATTTTTATTATATTTTTAAATGTTTATACAGTGTACTCTGTATTGTAATAAACAGAATAGAGAAAATCAGCTCTAATATACATTTAGGTATGCATACTGGTCAAAGAGTCTGTCATAAGTCCAAGTCATCAGTGAGGGGAGGTTGTATTGTATACAGGTTTCTATTTTTTTTTTTTTTTTTTTTTTTTTTTTTTTTTTTTTTTTAATGGTGATGTATGAAATTGAGTTTGAAATTAGTGTTTTGGGGGTATATTTAGGGTTTAAACTATAAAAATACACATTTACAGGCATTTTTTAACTGTCCATAATCTGCCGTTTTTTCCAAATTCGCGAGTGGTCTTGGAATGTAACCCTGCGAATTTGGGGAGACTACTGTATATTGCAATAAACATAATAAAGGAAATCAGCTCTAATATACATTATTTAGGCATGCATACTGATCAGAGGCCCCATTGTAAGTCAGTCATTGGTAAATGAGTATGCCACTAAATGAGGAGAGGCTCTACTACTTCTCTTATGCAAAATCTAAGGTGAAAACAACATCCGGTATTGGGCCCCTGCTTAGATGAGATGGGACCTACACAGATGACAGCAAAGAAATGAGTGAGATACTAAAGTCCCATTATTACTATGTTCATTGAGCCATTAACCAGACTTGGGGTCGACAGTGTAAATGAATTTTTTATGACCGAGACTCAAAATTTGGTCATTTCAAAAATCTCTGATATTATCACACCACCACAAGACTTTCGAAAAGGCAATTAATGACATGCCCATGCACTCTTCCCAGACTTGTGGAACTCGTGTTCATCGAGAACTACAAGAAACCCATCACGTGCCTTTAGCATTCTATGGAGAGTAAGCATAGACATGGGAGTCATCCCACAGTCATTAAAAACAACAGACATAAACCCACTCCACAAAGGTGGCAGTAAGACCAATATCATAAAACTCTTTGAAAGGGTTCTAAGAAGTATGATTGCCAACCACCTAGATACCCATCAATTACACAACCCAGGGCAACACAGGTTTAGAGCAGGTTGCTCCTGCCTGTCCTAGCTACTGGATCACTCTGACAAGGTCCTGGATGCTTTAGAGGATAAACAAAATGTAGATGTAGTATACAAAGACTTTACAAAAGTCTCTGACAAGTGCAACCATGGTGTAATAGCACACAAAATGTGAGAGAAAGGAATAACAGGAAAAATTGGTGGAAGGATCTAAAACTTAGTAACAAATAGAAAAGCTACAGTGAAAAGCTGTCCCCCACAAGGCACAGTACTCACTTCCATCCTGTTCCTCATCCTATCTGACATAGACAAGAGATGTAAGCTCTGTGTCTTCCTTTGCGGATGACACCCAAATTGCCATGACAGTGTCCTCCATCGAAGACACTACAAAACTCCAAGTGGACATCAACCAAATATTTAAATGGGCTGCAGAAAACAATATGAAGTTCAATGAAGAGAAATTTCAACTACTCACATATGGAAAGCTTGAGGAAATTAAAACTTTATCAGGGCATAAAATAAATTGTAACCACACCGTAGAGTGAAAATCTAATGTGAAGGACCTGGGAGTGATAATGTCAGAGGAACTCGCCTTCAAAGACCACAACAATGTATCAACCTCATCTGCTAGAAAAATGATAGGATGGATAATGAGAACCTTCAAAACTAAGGATACCAAGCCCATGATGATTCTCTTCAAATCACTTGTTCTTTCTAGGCTGAAATACTGCTGTGCACTAACTGTTCCCTTCACACACAAGTACAATAAATCACTTAAATTACTGGGAACAGCTGAAGTCCCTTGATCTCCATTCTTTGGAATGCAGGTGAAGTACATGATAATATACACTTGGAAAATCACTCCCTATGAAAGCAAAAGACTTGGCAGGAGATGCAACATTTCCCCAATGAAAAGCAGGGGTGCCACGAGTACACTGAGACAACACCATAAGTGTCAGGTGCCCAAGGCTGTTCAACTGTCTCCCACCATACATAAGGGATATTACCAATAGACCCCTGTCTGTCTTCAAGAAGGCACTGGACAGGCACCCAAGTCAGTACCTGATCAGCAGAGCTGTGGTTTGTATGTCAGTTTACATGCGGCCAGCAGTAACAGCCTAGTCTCAGACCAGGCCGTGGGGGCGTTGATCCCCCCGAAACCCTCTCCAGGTAAACTCAAGGAGGGTGAAACCCACAGGGGTCATGGTGTCTTGGGAATGGAATTGAAGGCAGTCAAATTTGATTCAAAGAAAGGTAGGATCCTCCAATGCCTTGGACTAAGTGCCCTTCACTACCATAATGGTACCTTATTTGAGGAGTCTTATTGCAAAAAGATATTGATGTGTAGTGTAGTAATGAGAACATATTTTGAGTACTGTTGGTATGTATTGAAGTAATGGGAGTACTGGTGTATTAATATTGGTGATATTCACAGCTGTTTTGAGAATACTTATTGTGGTGTTATGTATTATCAGGTAGTGTAGTAGTTCCATGAAGTGCTGTCCAATGAAAAAATAAAGTATTTTAAAACTTGATTAACTGTTTGTTTTTCCTCAGTATGTTTGTCAACGGTGGACCGGCGTTCCAGGGAGCGGTTCATAGATTCCAACAACCAGATTGCTGCTCTAGTGGAGAAGTTCAAGGTAGAGGGTGGGCCTTACCGTAAATACTCGGGGCCACCTCCAGATGTTGACCTTTCAGAACACAAGGTGCCTCTCTCTGCATATGGCAGACCAGGAATCCTCTCCACCATGCTGGCTCTCTTGGGGTGTGTAACCTAAGACCTTGTTAGTGTACTTCAGTCTGGAAATGTCAGTATAATCATGGTCTTGCTGGACAATTTAGCCTTGCAAAATGGTTGTCAATATCCTGTTGGACAATATGACCTGAGGGACCTACTAGAATGTAGTCTCTAACTTTGTAAAATTACTGCATGATCATGCTGGACCAAGGGGGCAGGGTCAGAGGTCAAGGTCTTGTTGATTCTTGTATATAGGTCAAAATTTTCTAAACAGTGTATGCAGATTAGTCTTGTAGTACAGTATAGTGTGTCTTGTATAGTTTAAGATGAAAATTTTCCTGAGCATTATAAGTTCACTTCTCATATCTAAAATACAGTACTGTTCAAGTCGCAGGTTTTCTTTTCCTACAGGACGATAATAGAAATTAAGGTAAATTCATTTCTTATTTCTACTTTTCTACCATTATAACACAGCTCCTTTATACTGCATCAGTATTCTGTTTCTCTCCTGAGCAGTTTTTTGTAAGATTTAATGAAAGTTCTCCAGGTGCTCTGATGCCTATAGGTTTAGCATTTCCCAAGAAAGTAATATGAAATACAATAAAAATTTTATTTCGTTGTGCTACAAATGTTGTCTGTGTATAAATCACAGGTAGGCACAAAAGAAAGCCACTAATTATGCAATTAATTGCAGGCAGACTAATCCTAATGCTTAAAATTGCTTAAGATTTAGACATGGATTATTAAGAAAGATTTCTCATGTAGTTAACTACAATCATAAATACAATAAGAAAGGCAGCTAATAAACAGTTGGTCAATTACAAAAGTATTACATACAGTAGGGCCCCGCTTTACAGCGTTTTGCTTTACGGCATTCCGTTAATACGGTCATTTCAAATTATGACCAAAACTCGCTATACGGCTCCCCCCACCTGACTTTCTAATACGGTCACTGCACCCCACCCGGTTTGTTTACATTCTCTGTGAGATCCAAGCACTAAGTCTCTCCATTTTGTCTGGAAACTCCAAAATTTCAAGTGTTTTTAAAAGTTATTTAAAATTTTATATATACTCTGATAATTATACTTATGTATACCTGTACCTAAATAAACTTACACACTGTGCTGGCATGCAGCTACACATTAAAATCAGTAAGACTGTCTTATGTCTCCAGACATCATATTAGTAATGATAATAATAATCGAGTCTCATTAAATGTCGTATATTACTTACACACTGATAAATACACCCCACAGTAGAATAAATAAACATAAATATGAGTAGGGGAGTTAGTAGATGGGGAGATGGAGGTATTGGGTAGATGGCGAGAATATTTTGAGGAACTTTTAAATGTTAATAAATGCACTGCTGGTATAGTCCCTTTATATAAATGTAAAAATTATAGAGGAATAAGCATGCAGACTACACATATGATAGAGTGGATAGAGGAGCAATAGAAATACAGATTCAAATTCCAGTAAGACTGTCTTATGTAAAAGTAGGTCTTAGACAGGGATGTGTAATGTCATGGTACTCCAGACATCATATTAGTAATGATAATAATCATCGAGTCTCATTAAATGTCGTATATTACTTCAATATACACATTTTCATTAATCCATCTATGATATTTTTTTCAAAATTATATAATAAACACGATGCATAACATATAAATATGATAAATACACCCCACAGTAGAATAAATAAACATAAATATGAGATGTGGTTGCAGACGACTTGCACAAATGACGCCATACTAGAAATGATTCAAAGTTTATTCTCTATAAAGATTACAATGTTGAATTTACAGAATTTGGTTGTTGTGTGGTTTACATGTAGTTAAATAATGATTACAGAGTGTACCACTAGAACGCCTAGCATGGCTAGGCATTTCGGGCAGACTTAGTTTAATTCTTTATTTTAAAATATTACAAATTATGAGGTAAGTTGGTATTATGGCTAAGTGACTAAATACTAGTTTGTGAGTTTAGCAATGTGAATGCTTTTGTTTTGGCACAGTACATAGTTTCAGTATTGGATGATAATAATAATAATAATACTCACCGAGTCTCAATAAATGTCGTATACAGTGGACCCCCGGTATTCGATATTAATCCATTCCTGAGAGCTCATCGAATACCGATAATATCGAAAACCGAATCAATTTTCCTCATAAGAAATAATGGAAATCAAATTAATCTGTGCAAGACACTCAAAAGTATGAAAAAAAAAAAATTTTACTACATGAAATATTAAGTTTAATGTAATAGAATAATTACAATAACAATAAAATAATTGACACTTACCTTTAATGAAAATCTGCTGATGATTGATGGGATGGGAGGAGGGGAGAGGTGTTAGTGTTTAGAAGGGGAATCCCCTTCCATTAGGACTTGAGGTAGCAAGTCCTTTTCTGGGGTTACTTCCCTTCTTCTTTTAATGCCACTAGGACCAGCTTGAGAGTCACTGGACCTCTGTCGCACAACAAATCTGTCCATAGAGCTCTGTACCTCCCGTTCCTTTACAATTTGTCTAAAATGGGCCACAACATTGTCATTGTAATAGTCACCAGCACGGCTTGCAATAGCTGTGTTAGGGTGATTTTCATCCATAAAGGTTTGCACTTCAACCCACTGTGCACACATTTCCTTAATTTTTGAAGTAGGCACAATGGATTCCACAACTGGCATAGGCTTCTTAGGGTTAGCCCCAAACCCTTCAAAATCTTTTCTTAATTTCCATACTAATTCTCGCCCTTTTTACCACAGGGTTGGCACTAGAAGCTTTCTTGGGGCCCATGGTGACTTATTTTGCAGAAACAAGCACCAAACACAGTGATAATATGGATAATATGGAATGTACTGAATGTATCCTTAGATGCGCGCACACTGGCTGGCTTGTAAACACTGGCACACATGGGGCAGTTCAGGCCACACGTGGACAGGTCTCGTACGAATTGTATCGAATACCGAGGAAAATTTTTTGCGATATAATGCATCGAATACCGGATTTATCGAATACCGATGCCATCGAATACCGGGGGTCCACTGTAAATATTTTAAGGTAAGTAATGAGCGCACTATGTGTGTATTGTAATTTTTTATTGTTTTTTGATGCCTGGTTCTATTGCTAACTTAATATATGTTAGTGTAAACTTGTTATCTAGTGTATGTATGCATTTATAAGTGGAAAAAAAAAGGGTGTTCCACTTTACGGCGATTTCCGCTTTACAGTGGTAGCCTGGAACCTAACCTGCCGTGTAAGTGGGGCCCTACTGTATTGTTTTCAACAGATTCATTAATCTTAGGCTTTGTGGAGTGATTGAATAGAGATAGATACAGCAAGTTACTTAGTTACAATAAAAATACAATTTTAATATCCTATAACCATCTTGTGGGTAGTTAACAGATTAGATGTACATTATTAATCAGGGAACTGAGCCCAATATTTTTAACAGTTAAAAAAGTTTTAAGAGCAATGAATTGTCTAGGTAGTAGGTTGGTCGACAGCAACCACCCAGGGAGGAACTACCATCCTGCCAAGCGAGTGTAACACAAAAGCTGTAATTGTTTTACATGATGGTAGGATTGCTGGTGTCTTTTTTCTGTCTCATAAACATTCAAGATTTCAGGTACATCTTGCTAATTCTGCTTATATTTAGGTCACACTACATATGCATATACAAGCATATATATATATTATATATATATATATATATATATATATATATATATATATATATATATATATATATATATATATTATATATATATATATATTATATATATATATATATATATATATATATATATATATATATATATCGATATATATTATATATATATATATATATTATATTTTTTTTTTTTTTTTTTTTTTTCAACAAGTCGGCCGTCTCCCACCGAGGCAGGGTGACCCAAAAAAAAAGAAAGAAAATCCCCAAAAAGAAAATACTTTCATCATCATTCAACACTTTCACCACACTCGCACATTATCACTGTTTTTGCAGAGGTGCTCAGAATACAACAGTCTAGAAGCATACACATATAAAGATACACAACATATCCCTCCAAACTGCCAATATCCCAAACCCCTCCTTTAAAGTGCAGGCATTGTACTTCCCATTTCCAGGACTCAAGTCCGACTATATGAAAATAACCGGTTTCCCTGAATCCCTTCACTAAATATTACCCTGCTCACACTCCAACAGATCGTCAGGTCCCAAGTACCATTCGTCTCCATTCACTCCTATCTAACACGCTCACGCACGCTTGCTGGAAGTCCAAGCCCCTTGCCCACTAAACCTCCTTTACCCCCTCTCTCCAACCCTTTCGAGGACGACCCCTACCCCGCCTTCCTTCCCCTATAGATTTATATGCTTTCCATGTCATTCTACTTTGATCCATTCTCTCTAAATGACCAAACCACCTCAACAACCCCTCTTCTGCCCTCTGACTAATACTTTTATTAACTCCACACCTTCTCCTAATTTCCACACTCCGAATTTTCTGCATAATATTTACACCACACATTGCCCTCAAACAGGACATCTCCACTGCCTCCAACCGTCTCCTCGCTGCTGCATTTACCACCCAAGCTTCACACCCATATAAGAGTGTTGGTACTACTATACTTTCATACATTCCCTTCTTTGCCTCCATAGATAACGTTTTTTGACTCCACATATACCTCAATGCACCACTCACCTTTTTTCCCTCATCAATTCTATGATTAACGTCATCCTTCATAAATCCATCCGCCGACACGTCAACTCCCAAGTATCTGAAAACATTCACTTCTTCCATACTCCTCCTCCCCAATTTGATATCCAATTTTTCTTTATCTAAATCATTTGATACCCTCATCACCTTACTCTTTTCTATGTTCACTTTCAACTTTCTACCTTTACACACATTCTCAAACTCATCCACTAACCTATGCAATTTTTATTTAGAATCTTCCATAAGCACAGTATCATCAGCAAAAAGTAACTGTGTCAATTCCCATTTTGAATTTGATTCCCCATAATTTAATCCCACCCCTCTCCCGAACACCCTAGCATTTACTTCTTTTACAACCCCATCTATAAATATATTAAACAACCATGGTGACATTACACATCCCTGTCTAAGACCTACTTTTACCGGGAAGTATTCTCCCTCTCTTCTACACACCCTAACCTGAGCCTCACTATCCTCATAAAAGCTCTTTACAGCATTTAGTAACTTACCACCTATTCCATAAACTTGCAACATCTGCCACATTGCTCCTCTATCCACTCTATCATATGCCTTTTCTAAATCCATAAATGCAATAAAAACTTCCCTACCTTTATCTAAATACTGTTCACATATATGCTTCAATGTAAACACTTGATCTACACATCCCCTACCCACTCTGAAGCCTCCTTGCTCATCCGCAATTCTACATTCTGTCTTACCTCTAATTCTTTCAATTATAACTCTACCGTATACTTTTCCTGGTATACTCAGTAAACTTATTCCTCTATAATTTTTACAATCTCTTTTGTCCCCTTTCCCTTTATATAAAGGGACTATACATGCTCTCTGCCAATCCCTAGGTACCTTCCCCTCTTTCATACATTTATTAAACAAAAGTACCAACCACTCAAACACTATATCCCCCCCTGCTTTTAACATTTCTGTCATGATCCCATCAGTTCCAGCTGCTTTACCCCCTTTCATTCTACTTAATGCCTCACGTACCTCCACCACACTTACATTCTGCTCTTCTTCACTCCTAAAAGATGGTATACCTCCCTGGCCAGTGCATGAAATTACCGCCTCCCTTTCTTCCTCAACATTTAAAAGTTCCTCAAAATATTCTCGCCATCTACCTAATACCTCCCTCTCCCCATCTACTAACTCCCCTACTCTGTTTTTAACGGACAAATCCATACTTTCCCTAGGCTTTCTTAACTTGTTTAACTCACTCCAAAATTTTTTCTTATTTTCATTAAAATTTCTTGACAGTGCCTCTCCCACTCTTTCATCTGCTCTCCTTTTGCACTCTCTCACCACTCTCTTCACCTTTCTTTTACTCTCCATATACTCTGCTCTTCTTATAACACTTCTGCTTTGTAAAAACCTCTCATAAGCTACCTTTTTCTCTTTTATCACACCCTTTACTTCATCATTCCACCATATATATATATATATATATATATATATATATATATATATATATATATATATATATATATATATGTATGTATATATGTATATATATATATATATGTATGTATATATATATATATATATATATATAATGTATATGTATATATATGTATATATATGTATATATATGTATATATATGTATATATATGTATATATGTATATATATGTATATATGTATATATATGTATGTATATATATATATTATTATATATATATATATATATATATATCTATATATCTATATATATATATATATATATATATATATCTTGTTTCCATTTTTCAAGTTTTGTTCTTTAACCCTTTGACTGTCGCGGCTGTATATATGTCTTACGAGGTATCGTGTTTGACGTATATATACTCATAAATTCTAGCGGCTTCAAATCAAGCAGGAGAAAGCTGGTAGGCCCACATGTGAGAGTATGGGTCTGTGTGGTCAGTGTGCACCATATAAAAAAAATCCTGGAGCACGCAGTGCATAATGAGAAAAAAAAAACTCCGACCGTTTTTTTTTTTATTAAAATGCCGACTTTGTGGTTTATTTTCGTATAGTATTTATGGTTGTATTCTCGTTTTCTTGGTCTCATTTGATAGAATGGAAAATATATTATAGAAATAAAGGTGATTTTGATTGATTTTCCTATAAAAAGAACCTAGAAATGGAGCTCAAATTAGGGGGAATGTTTGATTTTTGCCAATGTTCAAAAGTAAACAAATGATGCCATTGTCCAATAAATGTCCAACTAGCCATTCTAATATGCAGTCATGAATGGGTTGATGTTATTTATACAATTATTACAGTATTGCAGTAGTCTGTATAATAGTAAGTCTTCTATTTTTTGTTTGAATAAAAATTCAAAATAGAAAGCAAGAGTAATATCAGAGGGGCCTGGAGACGTGACTGACGAACAAAGAAAATGTTATTTTAGAGCCAGGAATGTCTGCATTGTTCATTCTGGACCTTATTTTGAAATTGTCATATTTTTTAGATTTCGTGAAATTGGCCAAATTGCAAATTTCTGACCACATTATTAGGTAGTTGAAATCAGTAAATGGGCAGTTTGTTGTACTCAATCGATAGAAAAAATGGAGTTCTAAAGAAATAGCTATGAGTTTGGCCGATGGAACAATGGAATTAGCCGAAAATAGGGCTCAAAGTGGGCAAAATCGCCGATTTGTAAACAGCGCCGAGGTCGCTAACTTCGCGAGAGCATAATTCCGTCAGTTTTCCATGAAATTTCGTTTTTTTGGTGTCATTACAATCGGGAAAAGATTCTCTATCATTTCATAAGAAAAAATATTTTTTTTTTTTTTTTTAAATTTTGCGACACCAGGAGACACCTCAGGATTGGGGGTTGCGACAGTCAAAGGGGTTAACTATAAGGTTACTGAATGTTTGTAATTTCTTGACCCCTTTCAGGGTTGACAGGCCCTCTCCTAAACTTGTTCTCAGGGTTGAAAATTTTTTGAAAAAAAAAAAAAAAAATCATGAAATTGTAGAGAATCTTTTCCCGATCATAATGACACCAAAAGTATGAAATTTGATGGAAAACTTACAGAATTATGCTCCCATGAAGTTAGTGGTCTCGACGATGTTTACACCGGTGATTTCGCCCACTTTGAGCCCTGTTTTTGGCCAGTTCCAATGTACCAGTCGACAGAAATCATAACTATTTTGCTAGAACTGTTTTTTTTTTTCTATCGAATGAGTGCAAGAAACCACCCATTTATCGATTTCAACTATCCAATAAAGTGGTCAGAAATTGGCAATTTTGCCAATTTCACACAAATTTCAAAAGATGCCAATTTCCAAATAGGGTCCAGAATACACAAGACAGACATTCCTGCCACTAAAATAAAATTTTTTCTGTTCATCAGTCATGTCCCCAGGCCTCTGTTACATTTCTTTTGCTTTCCACTTTTAATTTTTATTCTCACAGAAAAATAGAAGATTTACTGTTATGCAGACCACTGCATTAGTGTAGAAATAGTATAAATATCAGCGCACTTGTGAAAATATTAAACTCGCCAGTTGACGTGTATTGGACGCGTGGCATGATTTGTTTACTTTCGAACTTTGGCAAAAATCGAACATTTCTGCTACTTTGAGCTCAATTTCAAGGTGTTTTTCATTGTGAAACCAATCAAAATCATGTCAATTTCTGTAATATGTCTTCCATTCTATAAAATGAGACCAGGAAAACTAGAATACAACCATAAATAGTATGCAAAAATGCACTGCAAAGTCGCTGTTTTAAAGCAAAAACACGGTCGGAGTTTTATTTTTCTCATTATGCACTGTGTGCTGCAGGATTTTTTTTGTACTGTGCACACTGACCACACAGACCCATTCTTTCATATATAGGCCTACCAGCTTTCTCTCGCTAGATTTGAAAGGTGCTAGAATTTATGCGTACTAGTACGGCACCAACCCTGGCATGCAAGCCGTACTAGTATGGCACCAACCCTGAAAGGGTTAATAAATAAAACATGAAAGCCAGAATGTCATAACTATAGTATTTAGAGCCAAACTTTAACAGGTTACTGAGCTTGTATGTTGCATGCTTGCAATCCATATAGCAAATATATAATTAGTATATTAAGTGTATTTATAATTTATTCACTATATCAATATATAATTAAAGGAGTCAGATTTGGAAGTGCCATAAATAAAGGAGTCAGAGTTGAAGGCTTTATGTACTGACTCCATTGCCCTAATAGG